>NW_006761392.1:0-2436 GCF_000271605.1 Fomitiporia mediterranea MF3/22
CTGTAAGTGCTGCTACTTAGTCCATCACTACCAAATTCTGACGTGAAACGCTCCCAGGTCGTCAATGCCCCCTCCAGAAAAGCAACGAACATCTCCTCAAGATACGGAAGGCAAGAAGACATGTTGTGTACTGCTCTTACAGCCTCAGGACGCTTCCAGGTGAGTTTATCGCTGCCTATCCCAACGGATTCTTTGCCAATCCCATCACTGCCTATCTCGACAGATTCTCTTCCTATTCCATCGCTGCCTATCTCGACGGATTCTTTGCCAATCCCATCGTTGACGTTCAAGATGGCATCTTCTGGCTTTGCGTCTGGCGATAGAATTATCTGCGGGTCTTCAATAAGCGTGCGGATATGTACTTTCACTGCAGCTTGCAGATGACACAAGGTAAGTGCGTTCGTTTTTAATCCGCCACTACGTACTGATTTGATGTAGGGATGCGATACAGCCTCCTGGTACAACGTAAGGACGAAGAAGGCATTAACTGCCTTCCCAGAGGACTATTGTTGAAGGCTTCGACGGCGTTCTCGAGGCAAGCAATGTCTCCGTTCTTCTGTGTCTCAGCGCGATGATTTCCTGACATACGAACCCCAGCAAATCGTACTTTGTGCTCGACTTCCTCAAGGGCTTTCTCAGTAACGTCGGAAGTCTTCTCGGCAGAGCTGTTATCAGTATTTGACGGTGCTCCGGGCTCGATCTTCACGTATTCCTTTGGTGCGGTGAGATTTATGTGCATCGACTCGAAATTTTGATTTTTATTCGTCGTTCCGTCACCACTAGTCGTAAAACCTGTGAAGAGACAGAACCATTGATGGTACCGAAGTTTATCGGATTTGCTGTGGTTTGTACTTACCCTGCGTGTTTCTAAGCTCGAATCCCAACTGGATTTCCGAGGCAATGCCTCCCTCAGTGAGTGCCCTCCCTACTGTTCGTGGACTCGGCCCTCTAATTTCTTTCTTCGATGACGGACAGAGGATCTTGAAGAACAAACCAAGGATTTCGCCCGTGTTCTTGATCGGACAGCCATAGCTAACGAGTTTACGAGCCAGCGAGCGAACAGCAAGCGTGTAAGTACCATTTTTAATGATCTCAAACGCATGTGCAGCTGAAGATCGAGATTCCTTAGTCTTGCGAAGATGTTTCTGCGCACGATTTAGCCGAAGATGGAGTACACGAGAGCGTTTGAGGTATCGTGCAGATTTAAGCCGTAAGTAGTTAATTTGCTGAGATTGTGCGAGTTCTTTTGAGTGCATGATATCTACGACTTTCTCCTGTTCTTCCAGACAGACAAGAGCCGTTCGTAGCTGAGCATCTAAGAAAGTAAGTCGATACCACCAAGAATAAGATTCTCCTCTAGATTCCTCAAGCTCTTCTTGTATTCTCTTGCACTTGTCAGTCTCTATATCGAGCTTGTTCTGAAGACTGATGCTTTCGTTTTTCAAATGCTTTGAACTCCGTTGTGCAGCATAGAACCGCTTCTGAGTCACCAAGAGTCGCCGCCGAATCCTTTCCAGCTGCAGAGCATAGCCTGTAAGTGTTTCCTTTACGTCTTCGAGCTCAACTTCCTTCTCAACAGCTAGCTCTTGTAGTACCTGCATGTTCTCTTGAAGTTCTCTCAGCGTCTCGTCCTCCATAGCTGACGAGAGATGATACGCTTCGAGTTCTTGCTGTAGACCTGTAATAATTTCGGCTTGAGAGCTTGCGGATCGTGTTTGCACCCAAGTGAATGTATGCGAGCGATCGGAGAAGTCGGTACGTGTATTGGATGGATGGCTACGCACAAGTGGGGAAGTAGGAGGGTCGTATCGAATGCCCCGTGCTAACTGAAGAGCTTCGCATCGTGCTTTGAGGACTCCAGAGAGCCGTTTCGGCATAATACCTCCTGTACATATATTGTAAGTACGTAGGAGAATTAATTTTGATAGATTCGTACCGTACTGGCCTGTTTTGAGTGAGTTCTGGCCACACGGCACCCCCCCATTCCCCATGAAAATCATACCGATGTCCAGACGCGTTTTGCTATATGCAATCACGTGTTCGTTTTTTTCTATTTTTTGGAAGTGGATCGTATATTAATCTCTCCTCTTGTAATTCATAATAATAAATTATTTTTTTTGCATAATAAATCCTTAAATATGAATATCTAAAGATTTGTGTGAGGAATTTCCTTAAATCTAAGTATTTACTGAGATACATGTGCTGTACCTACAGTATCTCACTCAATTTTCAAGTTATTAAAAATTCCTCACACAAATCTTTAGATATTCATATTTTATTAATTTTAAAGATTTTTAGTTATTTTTTAATGATGTATTGAGGGAGGAGATACATTTACAAAACTACAAGAAAACTCTCGACATGATGGACGCGTGCCGCCATCACGGCATCTACCGTGGGAATGCACGCGTCGTACCTTAGGATTGCCGACCCCCA
>NW_006761393.1:0-2433 GCF_000271605.1 Fomitiporia mediterranea MF3/22
AATATTTCAATCCAAACAATTCACACAGGTATTCTATTAAGTTAGAAGGCTACATCACACATCAGAAGACAGAAATCAGTACATTGAGTAAGGAAAAGTGTATATACATTGAGAATAAGATGATACTGCTCCAGAATAAGTATCAGGCATGGAGATACATTAACAGCAATAGAAAGACACAGACATACACATACACAGTCAATTCTATTCAGTACAGGAAGGTATTTGAAAGTAAAGAACTGCTTCAGATAATTTTAGGACCAGGAGAATGTTCAGACATTCAGGTATATTGATTCTACAACATTAGAACAGACATTTCCAACTTCAGGATTGAAGATACAGTCTATAATGAGTACAATTGAAGGAATTCGTATAAAACAATGTTCTATAAGGTACAATTGGATGTTATGCTACAAAACCATTCAGTTCATAATGAAGAATTGTTCAGAAATATTGAGACCAGCTCAAAGTACAAGGATTTATAGTATACATTGTATCTACAGTAGAACATAAGGTATTACATTGTAAAATACACCTTCAGACAGTCAGGATTCATTAGAATAGACTCAGGATACTTTATTAGACATAGTATGAGTATTACAGACACTCAAATGGATGTGCTAGCATGTATATACTCAGGATACATAGTAAGAATTGTGTTATTCAAGCTACAGGATGACAATTACAATCTACAGGATGTAAAACCACTACAATCCATGTACTACAATAATAGTAAGACACTACTGAGATCAGGAACAATCATGTATTGTATGGAACAAAGTACAGAAGTTCAGAGGGCAACTTCAAGCCAGAGAACAGGTTCAGAACCTAGACAATCTGCTCAATCTGCTCAATCCACTCAAACGGATTATCACACTACTTCAAGGGAAAGTAAAGGTAATATGCATACAGCCAGCAAATATCAGAGTAATAGTGAATTAGGAATGATTGAACAGACTATTCAAGCATTCAGGCATGATACTTTAATGTTACAGAAGGAAACAGAGCATCAGAATGCTCCAGGACATCTATTGAACAATGATACAGTTCAATCTACTCTAGGAATGAGTAGTTACAATCAGTTTGAAGTATGAAATCATACAGAAGACCTCTCCAGACACTCTAGAAAGGTTTCAGGACAGTACCAGACGTTTTACACCAAAAATAAAGTCATATTTCAACAAGAGGGCAAGAGGCACATGCATTACATTGTATACACACTCTGTAAGGATTTGATTTACTGGTTTGTATTTTATTATCACTACATTACTGATTGTGTCAGATCATTACACAGTAGGACCCACAAGCACATATATTCTCATTGTAGTTAGTTACACTTCCTCCTCATGTATCTACACATGTACTACCCTATAAAAGACAGTATTGACTACTGGGTAAAGGGGATTCTTTTCCCCTGACCCCTTGCTCAAGTACTAGGTTATCCTAGTCAGTAGTTGAGTGAACTAAGGGCAATTAGAATTCTCTTGTGAGGAACAGTGAGTTTCCTTACATATTTTTGACTGTACCCACCTAGCACTGAAACCCCTTGCTGGACACTGAGGAACCAAAGGGTCTGATCAACCCTAGGTCTCCCTTGTCGTCTAGTACCCCTCAGGAATTATTAGTAAGTAAAGTTACAATTTTCGAGTAGAAACAGAGACTACTTACTAGATTGGCCCCTAGTAGGTTTACAATGCTTCAGAATGCTGTAGAACACTTCTGGAACACATTAGCACATATTGATATGGACCAGCACTGGATACACTGGAGGTTCACATCAATTGGATGGGTTGAGGACCAGGCATCTGTGACAGCAAAAAGGAACAAACAGGTGTGTATTGAGTTTACAGGTAATGGACAACAAGATTATCTATTAGATATTGATTACAATGTGGTCACTGAGCCTTGACAGACAATTCCCAGAGGGTACCCAAGTCTGGATATCAATACTAACATGCTAGGATGTAAGTCCTTGTCCCTTGTAGGCTGGAGGCAACCCAATGAACCTATACCAGGTGATAAGTCCTCATCTACACAAGGCTAGAGGCACCCTAATGAACTAGTACATACTAATAATGTAGAACTAAGGCATGTAACTGTACCAGCACATATAGCTAGTCAAACACACACTGTAGAGCAGACATGTTACAATTCTCCACTCTCTTACCTTCAGTTCTGAGGGTTCTACACCCTTCTGTACTGGAACTTGGGACTTCTGTCCCTCAGGGGCACTGTCTATGGACTATATGCATGCTGACTCTTACTACTACCCTTCCTTACTTCATCATTCCATTCCTTTGACCACTCCTTTATTCTCTGTTCATTCTATGGTCTCTTACCCTTTGTCCATCCCTTCATTCTTTGTACCTTTATCTTTGACATTCCTTTCTTTCATTCTTTGTGGCTTATCATTCTTAGTGGCTCATGCTCCCT
>NW_006761394.1:0-2432 GCF_000271605.1 Fomitiporia mediterranea MF3/22
CAGGGAGCATGAGCCACTAAGAATGATAAGCCACAAAGAATGAAAGAAAGGAATGTCAAAGATAGAGGTACAAAGAATAAAGGGATAGACAAAGGGTAAGAGACTATAGAATGATACAAAGAATGAAGGGGTGGTCAAAGGAATGGAATGATAAAGTAAGGAAGGGTAGTAGCAAGAGTCAGCACACATATAGTCTATAGACAGCACCCCTGAGGGACAGAAGTCCTGAGTTCCAGTACAGAAGGGTGCAGAACCCTTGGAACTGAAGGTACAAGAGTGGAGAACTGTAACACATCCTCATCCTCCTCCCAATCCCTAGCCTGTTTCTCTAGTTGCTTCACTATGACCTGGTCCTATGTGTGTCTCAGAGCTCACTATATACAGGTGACAAAGTCAACATCCTTGGATTCAAGTCAAATCTCTCAGATTGTCTCAGACACAAAACAGGAATTGTCTAGGAGAACAAGATTTTCATTATCATTCTCCCCCCTTTTATGACCTACTTGTCTTAAGAGTAAATCAGCTTTTGTCATTTGTGTTCTAGGTTTGTAGGTCAGTACAAAGTCAAAGTCCTACAGTTCTAACATCTAGCAGGCTTGACAGTGGTTGAGCTTCTAAAGTGTCTAGAAGTACTAGAGATTAAGGTGATCACTCTAAATCTCAAACTTCTGTGTAGCACTAAGGAGATATTGATACTACTCCTCTAGGGAACAGACAATTGTAAGGAGTTCCTTATCATAGATAGGGTAGTTCCATTCTGTTACAGAGAGGGATTCTGATTAGAACACTATTAGACACTACTTTCTGTCAATGAACTAGGACAGTACTACTCTATTTGCAAAGTTGGAAGAGTTGGCTTTGACTCAGAACTTGTCTACAACTGTCAGAACTACTAATATAGGCTTGCTAGTAATGGCCTACTTGAGGGACTCAAACACAGACTGCTGCTAATCATCCTATTACTAAGGAACATCCTTACTGGTGAGATTGTAAAGAGGCTAGGCAATAGTACTAAAGCCTTGAATAAAGTGTTAGTAGTAGTTCACAAACCTAAGGAACACTTAGACCTGTTTCAGGTTCCAAGGTTGTAGCCAGTTCCAAACTACAGTCACCTTTGCCAGATTCATACAGACCTCTCCTCCACCAATCACAAAGCCTAGATAATCTACTGACTCCTGTGCAAAAGAGTACTTTACTTCTTAGAGGAACAGTTTATTATCTTAGAGCTGTTGTAGAACCACTCAGATCAGTTGGTAATAGTGCTTGACTGTCTGGGTGAAGATCAGAATGTTGTCCAGATACACACTAATGTGCCCCAAGTTAATCAGATCTGTAAGGATGTGATTCATGAATGACTAGAATGTTGTAAGCAAGTTAGTTAGTCTGAAGAACATTACAGTCAGTTTGTACAATCTATAATTAGTTTGGAACACAGCCTTCTACTCATCTCTGTCTTAGATCCAAATATTATTGTATCCCTATCAAACATTCAACTTAGTAAAAACCCTAGATGTATGTGTCTTATTAATGAGCTCCTGAATCAGAGGGAGCAGGTACTTGTTTTTGACAGTACCCTCATTAAGACAACAATAATTCTGGACTAGGCAGAGCTTCCTATCTTTCTTTTTGACAAAAAAGAAAGGGGAGGCTATAGGGAACTTCAAGGGTCAGATCCAGCTGTTCTAAAGATTTTCCTAAAGGAACTCATTGAGCACCTCCTACTCATCTCTGTTGAGTAGGTAGACCTTCATCAGGAAAATATCTCAAACTTTGTATTAGCTTATATGTATATAAATTATATATATTTTCTACATTATGTATAAGAGCTTATTGTGTACCTAGGGGTTTTAGGAAGGTAATAAGAAGCTAAGAAAGCTATTAAAAAGTCTTGACTATCTGGTCAAGAATAATAAGAATTGTAGTACTTACTAAGATATACAAGTGCTTAAAGTGTACCTCACAAAATGGCTAAGTATTATAATACTTGTTATTTTAACAAGGAAAACATATAAATATAAGATGTATAAGATAAGTTTGTCCTTATATCCATTTGTTATTGAAATAACAGTTTATAATTATATTGAAATATTGTATAAATACATTATTATCTACAACAATTAGGGAAATAATCTGACGACAGATGGCGAGTGTATTGACAATAGAGAACGAATGTGTTCCTCAGCCATTTGAGGTAGTCTTTGTCACCATGCCTTGGTCGCCACTTGGTCCCTGCAAGTTGAGTTGTGTGTGGATTGTGAGATTGTACGGATTGCAGAGGTTGAGGTTGCACTTGTGAGGCAGGTTTGGAGGTTGACTTGCTAAGGAGGCAATGGGTTGTTAGCGAGTGCGGGTGCTTGAAGTAAAGAGATGGATGCACCGCGACGGCGTGTAGCGAGTGTGAGTGGTGCACCGGGGTTGAGATCCAGAGCGTT
>NW_006761395.1:0-2432 GCF_000271605.1 Fomitiporia mediterranea MF3/22
GAATATGTAAAGTATACAATGAGACTCTTTACACAGTACAGTATAAGAGTTAAAACTCTCCAAAGTAATAACAATACAGTGTTCCTAAGTAAAGACTTTACTATGTATATTGAAAGTCAAGGAACAATACATAGATTAACAGTACACAATACACTGTAGCAGAACAGAGTTGTGGAACATATACATAAGACTATCTTTAACAGCATATGTATGTGTCTGTTATCAGCAAAGTTACCTATGAAATTCTGGGTATATACAGTACAATATTAAACGTTTATTCATAACAGAACACTGAGAGTTGCTATTAATTTTGCAACACCATATTACAAACAGTATAACAAACATTATCAAATAGATAATATACGAGAATTCAGCACATATTGTATTATACAGAACAAACGAACACATAAACTACAACCTAGAGGCCAACACACACAATAGCTAGGTTATGATAACAACAGTAAAGGTCACTTAGTGTGCTATGTTAATAAAGTTACTGTTGAACACAATGTACAATTCATAGACAAACCAATGTCTAGGATTGAAGGGGAGAATAATCATAACAATGATACATCAAACAATAATAAAACTCTTCCTAATAATAATAATAAAGATAAAGAACCTGTCATACAATGCTCTACACAAGAGCAAAGACTGGTTAAACGAACTATAGGTTTAAATTACAAAGACAATATAAACCTAGCTATGTATCTAACAGAATTTAACAAATTCCTCAACAAAGTCTATAACAATCTATTAATGTATTACAATGCTATAACATGTATAGATAAAGAACAGTGGATCAAAGTTATGAAGGATGAAATACAGTCACTTCAACAATGAAATGTATGGATATATGCTATCCTCCCTACAAATACAAATATAATTGGAACAAAATTTGTCTATAAAATCAAAAGACTAGCTAACAGCTGAATAGACAAATACAAAGTATGATTTGTAGTGTAAGGATACACTCAAAAGAATGGAATAGACTTCTATTCTGACAACTTATTTGCTCCAGTAACAAAACTATCAACATTACAATTATTGTTATCTTGGGTAGCATCTAAGAACTACAAAATACATCAGATAGATGTAAAATCTGCATATCTTTACAGAGAACTAAATGAGGACAAACTCATTTATGTGAAACTACTGCCAGGCAGGCTACTTACAGATATTAAACCTGGACAGGTGTTACACTTAAATAAAGCATTATACAGATTGAAACAAGTAGGTAGACAATAGTACAAGAAGATTACCAAACTACTACTTAAGATTGGATTAGAACAAGCTAATTACAATCACACTGTATTTTACAAGAAACAAAATAATAAAACAATTCTTGTAACATTTATGCACATCAACAATATTACAATTATTAGTGAAACAATTGCTATAATAACAGCATTTAAACATGCATTAAGACAACACATTGTATTTACTGACAGTAACAAAATACATTGGTTACTTAGTATTGAAATAAGCTGAGATAGACCTCAACAAACAATTAGCTTACAGTAAAAGCATTATATTGAAAGTATAATCAAGCATTACCACTTTGAAAACAAAAAGGCACTATGAATGCCTATTACTCCTGGAATAGATCTATCCAACAATACAAACAATATATACAATACAAACGAAAGTAATAATGAAACAACACCATACATGAATATGGTAGGATTGTTAAGATATGTTGCAGATTGCACACAGCCAGACATATCTTATATTACTGGGCAATTAGTGTGCTACTTACAAAAGCCTTAAACGTATTACTACAAAGTAGTGAAACATTGCTTTATGTATTTAAAATATATAACAAATTGTTGGCTTCAACTTGGAAGCACAAATGCCTTAAAACTATGAGGCTATTGTGATACAGACAGACGAATGACAGAAGGACATAAAGCAATAAATGGTTACATCTTTCAATTAGCTAAATCAACCATATCTTGGTCAAGCAAACAGTAAAACTTGGTACTACTATCTGTTTACAAAGCAGAGTTGTAAGCACTAGTGTATGCTACTCAAGAAGCCATTTGGCTCAAATGATTTGCTGAAGAAGTACTACAGACTGAATTGGCACCCATTACAATTTATTACAATAATCAAAGTGTAATAAAGACTGTAAAGTCTGACAAAATAATGTACAATGCTTGTACTAAACATCTTGATTTACAAAAAGACTTTGTACAATGTTATATTCAAAACAATTACATCAATGTATGCTATGTTCAATCACAGAACCAATTAGCAGACATCCTTACAAAAGCTCTCTATGTCCTACAGATCAAGCATCTAAACAAACTATTAGGCATACAGTCCTAGTTCTTAATTAATGCTTGAAGGGGAGTATTAGATTGTGCTCTGGATTAGGAAATCCCTAATTGCCTTATGTAGAGTTACTACACTTGGAATGTCTCGGATTA
>NW_006761396.1:0-2431 GCF_000271605.1 Fomitiporia mediterranea MF3/22
ATGCTATCAGACACTACTTTCCATCAATGAACTAGGACAGTACTACTCTATTTGCAAAGTTGGAAGAGTCAGCTTCAACTCAGAACTTGTCTGTAACTGTCAGAACTGTTAATACAGGCTTGCTAGTGATAGCCTGCTTGAGGGACTCAAACACAGACTGCTGCTGATCATCCTATTACCAAGGAACATCCTTGCCAGTAAGATTGTGAAGGGGTTAGGCAATGGTACTGAAGCCTTGAATGAAGTATTGGTAGTAGTTTACAAACCTAAGGAATGCTTGGACCTGTTTCAGGTTCTGAGGTTGTAGCCAGTTCCAAACTGTAGTCACCTTTACTGGATCCATGCAGACCTCTCCTCTACCAATCACAAAGCCCAGATAATCCACTGACTCCTGTGCAAAAGAGCACTTTGCTTCTCAGAGGAACAGTTTATTATCTTGGAGCCATTGTAGAACTGCTTGGATCAGTCAGTAATGGTGCTCAACTGTCTGGGTGAAGATCAGAATGTTGTCCAGATACACACCAATGTGCTCTAAGTCAATCAGATCTGCAAGGATGTGATTCATGAATGACTGGAACATTGCAGGCAAGTTGGTTAGTCTGAAGAACATTATAGTCAGTTTGTACAATCTGCAATTGGTTCAGAATGCAGTCTTCCACTCATCTCTGTCTCAGATCTGAATATTATTGTATCCCTATCAAACATCCAACTTAGTGAAAACCCTGGATGTATGTGTCTTATTAATGAGCTCCTGAATCAGGGGGAGTGGGTACTTGTTTTTGACAGTACCCTCATTAAGACAACAATAATCCTGGACTGGGCAGAGCTTCCCATCTTTCTTTTTGATGAAGAAGAAAGGGGAGGCCATAGGGGACTTCAAGGGTTGGATCCAGCTGTTCTGAAGATTTTCCTGAAGGAACTTGTCAAGCACCTCCTGCTTGTCTCTGTTGAGTGGGTAGACCTTACAATCCTTAGGTTGGAAACCCTTGGTCAATTCAATTGTATAGTCCCAGAGACAGTGTTTAGGAAGCTGGTTGAATTCCTCTTTACTGAAGACTTTAGGGAACTCTCAGACAAAATCCAGCAGGCTGGGTCTGCATGCATTCTAGAGTAGAGTCATTCTGAGAGGGTTCCAGACTGGTTCTGTCTCAGACATCCTTTGGATTGACTCTATTCTGCCTTGACTAGAATATGTATCCATATATCTATCCCAGTTGAAGAAGAACAACTGGTCACCTTTATTAGAACTGTTAGTAACATTGGAAGTGTCTGCATCCACTCAGAACAGTAGTGTAAGGTAGCTGTAAGACTCAGGACACTAATCAAATGCAAGTGTCTACTCCAACCAGTCAATGGTAGGGTTGTGAGCCTTGAGCCATTTGAATCTGATGAAGACGTCTGTCTTTCTAAGGTTGGTGACTCCAAACTCAATACTTTCCTCATAATCCTGAATGGTCATCCATAGTTGGACAAACTTGGTGATCCAACCATTCTGGTTCAGGGTTCTGTCTGTATTGTATACTAGGATCAGAAGTGGAATGCATCAAGTAGGGAGGTGGTGTTCCTACACAAAGGTCTTATTAATGTATGAACTAGTGTATCTACTGTCTACCAAAGCTGTTGTTCAGATCTGGGAGGATCCTGAGAAGGGAACCAAGAGGACAGGGACCTGGAGCTAGTGCCCAGAACATCCTCAGATGAACTGCTACTTGTTCTGAAGGGAATGTACAGCTTGCACAGCCTTGTCATCCAAGAGGGTAAGTATATGCACCAACATTTCCTTATTAACCTCTCTCTTTCAACAAGGACAGACCCATGTCCTCAGCTGTGAACTCAGCTGAGGCTATCCCTACTTAATACTACAGACAAACTACTGAGTAGTGAACAGGGCTGAGTAATGTTCTGAACATTCTGAGATCTTGGAACACAGAAGTGGCAGGTCAGATTGTGCAGATTTAGACTTAGATGAAGTACAAAGAGAAGAATCAAAAGAATCAGAAGAAATAGGAGAACTATCTACTTTTGTTTTCAACTTTTTTCTTTCTAATAAATAATTTTGTTGATTTATTTTTTCTACTTTTTCTACTTTTTCTACTTTTCTTACTTTATTTACTTCTAATCCTACAGTGTCCATTGAATTAAAAGTAGCCATTAAAAAATCCGAGTCATAACCCTTCAGTGCTACATTTACTGTTGGGCCTCTACAAAATCCTAGGGTATATAGTCAGGGTCTAGGAGTTCTGAGGTGACTTCCAGATTTGTAGAAAAGGCTTCTCACCATAAATCCTGCTTGTCACTCATTATTACTCTAATGACCTGACAGATATGCTGTTGCTTCTGTAGGCAGTCCTTAATTTGGTGCCCTGACTTTCTGTAGGCAAAGCATGCTCCTTGCTTTCAGGCTTCTCTAATGTCCATTAGAACAGATTGA
>NW_006761397.1:0-2430 GCF_000271605.1 Fomitiporia mediterranea MF3/22
TGGGGGTCGGCAATCCTAAGGTGCCGCGCGTGCACTTTTTTTTAGTTCGGAGTTTAAATACGCACCATATGTAGTAGATACGATCAAATCGCATGTTGACAGTTTCGAGAAGACGAAGAAAAAATCAAATCAAGAAGATCTCTTTTGATCTTCTTAATTTTAAGTAATAGTTCGATTGTCGGAAGTTAATCAAGATCAGCAAGCGCTCCCGCAGCGCTTATTGTAAGCCAAACCTTCGTTTTGAGTCTCAATGCGCGTGCGCGAATTGTCGCCAAATCATACCTCTCTGCCGTACACTCCTGGCAGCCTGTAAAAATATTTATTACTTACAGTGTACTACTTAAAGGTCTACTGTATTCGAATATACAAAAATACAAGTGAAATAAGTGAAATGGAGCTCGTTTCTGTACATATATACAGTTGTGTCTCGTTCTTAATCACCAACAACCACTCAGAGACGATGCTAAAGCATAAAATTGTATTGCCAGTGCGTTCTATTGTACAGTATTAAGTCTATCTAATGCTAGAAGTAGTTCCCGGAGTTTTTCCGCTTTAGTCCTCATCCTTGATTCTATGGGTATCTGGGTATCATTCCTCCTAAGCTTGTCTAGTTGCGCCTTCAGTTCCGTTGCTTTCATTTTCATTACCTCGTCTCGATCCATCTGTATCTCGACAGCATCGATTCGCTCATTGCGCTTTACACGCTTCTGTGCTCGCTCTTCTTCTCGCTGTTTTGAGGACGCATATTCATGGATATGCTCCTCAAGGATAGAAAGACGGCGTTTCTTGTCTCTCTGCTCTGTATCGCGGTTCCGGGCCTGCGTACGCAAATATTTCTGGTTTTCGTCATCAGTGAGCCAAGTTTCTACAAATTCCTCGGTGCCGTTTCTGATATAAATCGAATTAATTAGTAGCATAAACCCAGCAGGAGATGCAGTGCATACCTGATGTAAATGTATATCGAATTAAAACGCTCAACGGTCGCAGTAGGATTTTTTCGAATAAAAACTCAATATGCCCCGAGGGCACCTTCGTTCGCATCGTTTGTAGCCGGCATGAAGGCTACATCCCTTTCTCCCTCTGTAAGTGCTGCTATTAGTCCATCACTACCAAATTCTGACGTGAAACGCTCCCAGGTCGTCAATGCCCCCTCCAGAAAAGCAACGAACATCTCCTCAAGATACGGAAGGCAAGAAGACATGTTGTGTACTGCTCTTACAGCCTCAGGACGCTTCCAGGTGAGTTTATCGCTGCCTATCCCAACGGATTCTTTGCCAATCCCATCACTGCCTATCTCGACAGATTCTCTTCCTATTCCATCGCTGCCTATCTCGACGGATTCTTTGCCAATCCCATCGTTGACGTTCAAGATGGCATCTTCTGGCTTTGCGTCTGGCGATAGAATTATCTGCGGGTCTTCAATAAGCGTGCGGATATGTACTTTCACTGCAGCTTGCAGATGACACAAGGTAAGTGCGTTCGTTTTTAATCCGCCACTACGTACTGATTTGATGTAGGGATGCGATACAGCCTCCTGGTACAACGTAAGGACGGCCAGCTCTGTGATTGTTGGGCCATCCGAGAGTGCCTTCAAGACGTTCGTTTCAAGGTTATTCAGGGACCGGGACGTCTTTCTCAGCCGAAGATAGTGCATATACCCAACGTAAAAGTCCAGGTTGGTTGACGTCTCTGCCGCTGCATCAAGGTACGACGAATATCTCGTATTCGATGTATCGGGGAATGTAAACATACGTCCAAGCTTTCCCATTGCGTAGTCCCTAAATGAATGATGCTGACCTTTTTTATCGTCTTTATGGTTTAGCAGTGCACCTAGAAGACTGCACAATTTCACGGCTCCTGCACTCGATACCTCACGCGCTCGCTTTTCGGCCGGATTTTCCTCTCGGATACCCTCCTCGTCGTCTTCTAAGCCATCTGGAGCTTCTGGAGCACCTTCAAATACTGATAACACTGCAGCGTTATCCCGATTTGCCAAAATGACTGGTGAGTCTTTCATTTCTTTCCATTTCTCTCTCATTGCTGAGTCCCCGCCCTTCACCGCATTCAGATCTTTGTGCATATCGCACCCTGTCCATATCCAGAGCTTCAAGCGGCGACGCTCGTCCTCAGTGAGCTGAAGAAACGCCTCGTCAGCAAAGAAGTCCACGAGCTCCTTCAAGGTCTCTTGCTCGTTCAGTAAGTTCCACCTTTCTTCGCCCATTTCCTCTTTCTTACAAGTTTGAGCTTCTAAGATTGCGTCTTCCCGCTGTTCGTCTGGAATTTCATCCAGAAACCGTACACCCAGCTCTCGTCTCGTCATTTCGGCCTTCCATTCGCCCAAGAGGCGATGTTTCGCCTTCTGGTCTTCGGCGTGGTCTCCATGAGACCCATGGTACTTCACAGCAAGCGAACCGACGTCTGGAAATCTAT
>NW_006761398.1:0-2428 GCF_000271605.1 Fomitiporia mediterranea MF3/22
AAGGATTCTACAAGACTACAGATATGTATGGCACATGGAAAGGACTAGGAAACACGCATACAACCATTGTTTCAAGGAATCTAAGACACTACAGGCGCAAGGCAACACATACAAGGACACTTCAGAGACACTACTACCAATTCTTAGAGCCACAAATTGAAACGATGCTCTTAAGAAATACAGGCTGTTCACAGACAACAGGAATGTGTACCAGGACATTAGGAAAGGACCTGAGAATGTTAGAAGATCAGAATATAACCAGCCAGATAGTATTATGGTTTACAAGGCAATGCAAATAGTAAACTGTACAAGCAGGACAATCTATCAAGTATTACTAGACTATAAACTACAACTACTCTTGGATACTGAGAAATATTTCAATCCAGACGATTCACACAGGTATTCTATTAAGTTAGAAGGCTACATCACACATCGGAAGACAGACATCAGTACATTAAGCAAGGAAAAGTGCATATACATCAGGAATAAGATGATACCACTCCAGAATAAGCATCAGGCATGGAGATACATTGACAGTGATAGAAAGACACAGACATACACATACACAGTCAATTCTATTCAGTACAGGAAGGTATTCGAAAGTGAAGAACTGCTTCAGATAATTTCAGGACCAGGAGAATGTTCAGACATTCAGGCATATCGATTCTACAACATCAGAACAGACATTTCCATCTTCAGGATTGAAGAAACAGTCAGTAATGAGCACAATCGAAGTAATTCACATAGAACAACGTTCTATAAGGTACAATTGGATGTTATGCTACGAAACTATTCAGTTCATGATGAAGAATTGTTCAGAAACGTCAGAACCAGCTCAGACTACAAGGATATATTGTACAGAACACAGTTTCAGGAGAACATAAGGTATTACATTACAAAATACATCTTCAGACAGCCAGGATTCATTGGAATAGATGCAGGATACTTTATTAGACATAGTATAGACATCACAGGCACTCAAACGGATGTGCTAGCACACATATACTCAGGATACTTAGTAAGAATCGTGTTATTCAAGCTACAGGATGACAATTACAATCTACAGAATGTAAAACTGCTACAATCTATGCAACATAATGATAGTAAGACACTATTGAGATCAGGAACGGATACGCATCGTATGGAACAAAGTACAGAAGTTCAGAGGGCAACTTCAAGCCAGAGAACAGGTTTGGAACCCAGACAATCTGCTCAAACAGATTATCACACTGCTTCAAGGGAAAGTGAAGGCAATATGCATACACTCAGCAAATATCAGAGTGATAGTAAATTAGTAATGATCGATCAGACTATTCGAGCATTCAGGAATGATACTTCAATGCTACAGAAGGAAATAGAGCATCAGGAAGCTCTAGGACATCTATTGAACAATGATACAGTTCAATCTACTCTAGGAATGAGTAGTTACAATCAGTTTGAAGTATGAAATCATGCAGAAGACCTCTCCAGACAATACAGATATGTTCTAGGACAGTACCAGACATTTTACACTGAAAATGAAGTCATATTTCGATGAGAGGGCAAGAGGCACACGCATTGCATTGTATACACACTCTTTGAGCATACAATCATGTTTGAACATACAATTTTCTTACATGAATTGCTACAGAACGATTTTGCAAAGGGCTTCACAGTACCAGACAGTATCAGTACCACAGGAAACAGGACACATGATAGGTACATAAGGAAAGAATACATTGGAACAAGGACAAGGACACAGAAAGACAGGAAGTCAGTGCTAGAGTGTATTGATCCACACATGGATTTGCCAAATGAACAAGGAATTGGCAGCATACACTCAGGACTTCAGGCAGCACTACTGTGCATACAGACAGGACATTTCATTAAGACATACATAGAACAACACAGTATACAGACAGCTACAGCACTCAGGAAAGTAGAGAATGCTACTTGGACACATTGTGATAGAACATTGTACCATGAGACAGTGAAAGTATACTCAGATGATTCAGGAATCGAATCAATCGACTTACAAAGACACGAACAAGTTGAGACACAAGGAAACAGTATGAGAATACAGTAGGACATTCATCATGCACAGAGATACCACACATATACACACATATCTAGTGATATTAGACTCATACATTATGATCTCATTGAATTTGAGACAATATTTTCATTCAAGGACAGATACTACACTCTACGTTGCACTCTACAATTAGTATCTAAACATTGGGCTCAACAGGATATCCAGTGTTGCATCACAGTTGGTTATTGCATGCAAAAGAGCACACATTTGGACATATTCTACCAATACGAGCACAAGGCACTACATTTGCAGGAACTAGTCTATTGGAAAAATCGAGGACATAGTAGAGGAATTTTGGAATACATCTCTGCTACCTATTATTGTATGACTATCCTACAGAAGCAGAGAAACGTG
>NW_006761399.1:0-2426 GCF_000271605.1 Fomitiporia mediterranea MF3/22
TAGTTATTTTTTTGTTTTGTTTACTTTTGTGACAAAAAATGATGAATCATCAAGTGTGACAATACTTATGAAAAAGGCAATAAAATTTGAAAGAAAATTTATAATTTTGTTTTAAAAGAAACTTCAAATTATGTTTTAAATAATTATTCTCATTTATTTCAAGATTTCACAAATAAAGATATGCCAAAATTAATTTATAGTTTTTGTCTAAAGAAATTTTCAAATGTTGTTTACAATTTCTATCAACCAAAAATGGTAAATTAAATTATGAATTATATTTAACATTATGTAAGTTATTTTTTAAGGCAAGAAATTGTGAAATGCCTGATGTGCATGGGCAGCATTGTTTCACATCACATTACACAGTTTGTTTGGGGGGCCACAGTCAAGTCCACAAGGGAGAGCACAAGAAGAGCAGGCAAGTGTCAGTAAGTAGTCACACAAAGTAAATAAAATAAAATGTAAAAAGAAATAGGAATAAAATAATGAGTCAAAGGCTGGCATGCAGACTTAGAGAAAAGGGCTGGCTGTGGGGCACACAGCAAAGAAAAGGAAACACGAAAGACATGTACGCACATGGATGTATTGTTGGACCATGTTGTCGACGTCGGTCGAGCAGTACTTGTGCAGTTTCACATAGTGGCCAGCCTGTTCCTCTGCAGTGGCATCATCATTGTTGGCGTCATCAGCCATCGGCATCGGGAGTTGCCCTCGGGGCAGTCAGGGCGCGTCAGACGAAGAAGGGAATCGACATGCCGCCGTTGACGTCGAGCAGGAAGGTAGTGTGCCAAAAATAGAGCAGGTAGGTGTGAGAACAGGGACGCAAGATACGCAACAGAACAGCCTCGAACGCACCGAAGATGATCACTGCTACGTCCACAGAATACAACACTCCCAGCTCATATGCCTTCTTGAACAGCCCATTCTTTCGCTGCACGCCATGGGTAATTTCGACGCGCCAGCCAAGAACATGCAACAGACAGACCGTGCAGCACAGCACACAGAGTGGTTACTGACAGCGGACAGCCGACAACAAGGGAGACATAAAAATAAATATGCGTTAGCCTCCGTCGAAATAATTATAGCGAGCACACAGTAGCACAGCAGGGCAACTCGGTCAATGCGTCACAATAGCACTGCAGCTCCTGCACAACGCGTTGCACAAGTGTGCATAAGCAAAACTGAGAACACAACTCACCTTGAGTATTAAGCAGTTGTGCTCGTGCTACCAGTGCCTGCAGCAGAGAGAGAGAGAGAGAGAGAGAGAGAGAAGATCAGCATGGCAAACTGAATTGCACAAGAAAATAGCACAGGGGAGAGAGAGACAGGACGATGGAGATAGGCTAGCAGATGGAGAGGGACATGGAGATGTTGCACTGTTAATGGGGTAATCTTGATCTTGCAGCGACCCATGGTGCACGTCTTCGGACGAGGTCAATGTAATACAGTTATTCAGTAGTAGAGCAGCTGGTTGTGTCGAACACAGCAGCGAATATTGAAGGAGTTGTTCAAGTCGTTAACTTGATGGAAATGAACATACACGTGACTCTTGTCTGTGTGGGAAAACACATGGGGCATTTCACAATTCCTTACCTTAAAAAATAACTTACATAATGATAAACATTATTTGAAATTTATTTTCCCATTTTTGACCAGCAAAAATTATAAACAAAATTTAAAACTTTCTTTATACAAAAACTAGAAATTATTGTTAACATTTCTTCATTTGTGAAATCTTAAAATAAATAGAGATAATAATCTAAAACATAACTTCAAAATAAAATTAGAAATTTTCTTTTGAATTTTTTGTTATTCCTCTGTACTAGTAATGAAGAAATTTAAAAGAAAATTTCTAATTTTGTTTTGAAATTATGTTTTAGATTATTATTTCTATTTATTTTACTGTTGTTTTCATAAATATTGTTACACATGTGATTTGTGATTTTTGTTACACTAAGTACACTCAAATACAAAATCTACTATAACTCAACTAATACTTAACCAAATTACATGATCTAAGTTGTAAAAATTATACTTTTGAAATATCTTTCATACTCCAGAAAAAATGAAGTAAAATGAGCAAAAATTGAGCAAGATACAACACAATATGTGAGTTTTCCCTATATTTTATATATATGAGTTTTCCTAGCCCTAAAACTGATTGTACAATACTATTGAAACTCCTGTAAAGTGTCTAGAGAAGAACACAGGTGATTTGTTAAGTTTGAGGGGGAGCTAAACTACAAGTCTTATAAGACTAGAGTGGTTCTGAATAGGTGTAAGTTCTTCTAGCACAGTTGTAACCTTGGAAGAGAGACATGAATAATAGAATGTGTACTTGTAAAGTGCACAACAAACAAACTGATACAGAAACAATAAAGACTAAGACTATGCCTCATACTAGAGGACTTTAAGACCAAATGACA
>NW_006761400.1:0-2425 GCF_000271605.1 Fomitiporia mediterranea MF3/22
AAAATTATTTATTAGAAAGAAAAAGTCAAAACTAAAAGTAGATAGTTCTCCTATTTCTTCTGATTCTTTTGATTCTTCTCTTTACACTTTATCCAAGTCTAAATCTACACAATCTGACCTACTACTTCTATATTCTAAGATCTCAGAATGTTTGGAACACTACCTAGCCCTATTCACTACTCAGTAGTTTGTCTGTAGTATTAAGTAGGGATAGTCTCAGCTGAGTTTACAGCTGAGAACATAAGTCTGTCCTTGTTGAAAGAGAGAGGTTAATGAGGAAATGTTAGTACATATACTTACCCTCTCAGACAATAAGGCTGTACAAGCTGTATGTTCTCTTTAGAACAAGTAGTAGTTTATCTGAGAACATTCTGAGCACCAGCTCTAGGTCCCTATCCTCTTAGCTCCCTTCTCAGGATCCCCCCAGATCTGAACAATAGCTCTAGTAGACAGTAGATACACTAGTTTGTATATTAATAAGGCCTTCATGTAGGAACACTACCTCTCTACTCAACACATTCTACTTCCAATCCTAGTATACAATGTGGACAGAACTCTGAACTGGAATGGTTGGATTACTAAGTTTGTCCAACTACAGATAACTATTCAGAATCATGAGGAAAGTATTAAGTTCAGAGTTACTAACCTTAGAAAGACAGATGTCTTTATCAGATTCAAATGGCTCAAGGCTTACAACCCTACTATTGACTGGTTAGAGTAGACACTTGTGTTCAATTAGTGTCCCAAGTCTTGTAGTTACCTTGTACTACTGTTCTAAGTAGATACAGACACTTTCAATGTTACTAACAGTTCTAATAAAGGTAACCAGTTGTTCTTCTTCAACTAGGATAGATATGTGGATACATATTCTAGTCAAGGCAGAACAGAGTTAATCTGAAGAATGTCTAAGACAGAACCAGTCCAGAACCCTCTTAGAACAACTCTACTCTAGAACACACATAAACCTAGCCTGCTGGATTTTGTCTGAGAGTTCCCTGAAGTCTTTAGTAAAGAGGAATTTGACCAGCTTCCTAAACACTGTCCTTAGGACTATACAATTGAATTGACTAAGGGTTTCCAACCTAAGAATTGTAAGGTCTACCTACTCAACAGAGACAAGTAGGAGGTGCTCAACAAGTTCCTTTAGGAAAATCTTTAGAACAGTCAGATCTGACCCTTAAAGTCCTCTATAGTCTTCTCTTTCTTCTTTGTTAAAAAGAAAGATAGGAAGCTCTACCCAGTCTAGGATTATTGTTGTCTTAATAAGGGTACTGTTAAAAACAAGTACTTGCTCCCTCTGATTCAGGAGCTTATTAATAAGACACATACATTCAGGGTTTTCACTAAGTTGAATGTTTGATAGGGATACAATAATATTTGGATCTAAGACAGAGATGAGTAGAAGACTGTGTTCTGAACTAATCACAGATTGTATAAACTGACTATAATGTTCTTTAGACTAACTAACTTGCTTATAACATTCTAGTCATTCATGAATCACATCCTTACAGATCTGATTAACTCAAAGTATGTTAGTGTGTATCTGGACAACATTCTGATCTTCACTCAGACAGTCAAGTACTATTACTGACTAATCTGAGTAGTTCTATAATGGCTCTAAGATAATAAACTGTTCCTTTAAGAAGTAAAGTACTCTTTTGTACAAGAGTCAGTAGATTATCTAAGCTTTGTAATTAGTAGAGGAGAGGTCTGTATAGATCCAGCAAAGGTAACTGTAGTTCAGAACTAGTTACAACCTCAGAACCTGAAACAGGTCCAAGCATTCCTTAGGTTTACAAACTACTACTAATGCTTCATTTAAGGCTTTAGTACTATTGTCTAGCTCCTTCACAATCTTACCAGCAAAGATGTTCCTTAGTAATAGGAGGATCAGTAGTAGTCTGTGTTTGAGTCCCTAAAGTAGGCTATTACTAGCAAGTCTGTATTAGTAGTTCTAACAGTTGTAGACAAGTTCTGAGTTAAAGCCAACTCTTCTGACTTTACAAATGGAGTAGTACTGTCCCAGTTCATTGACAGAAAGTAGTATCTGATAGTGTTCCAATTAGAATCCCTCTCTGTAACAGAACAGAACTACCCTATCTATAACAAGGAACTCCTTACAATTGTCTGTTCCCTAGAGGAGTAGTGTTAATATCTCCTTAGTACTGTACAGAAGTTTGAGATTTGGAGTGATCACCTTAATCTCTAGTACTTCCAGACACCTCAGAAGCTCAACTGCTACTAAGCCTGTTAGATGTTAGAACTGTAGGACTACAACTTTGTACTAACCTACAAACCCAGAATACAAATGATAAAAGCTGATTTACTCTCAAGACAAGTAGGTTATGAAAGGGGGGAGAATAATAACAAAAATCTTGTTCTCTTAGACAATTCCTGTTTTGTGTCTGAGACAATCCAAGAGATC
>NW_006761401.1:0-2425 GCF_000271605.1 Fomitiporia mediterranea MF3/22
GTTCGTAATATACTGTTCAATAACAGCATTGTTATCACAATAGATTGTTTGTAAATGTTATTAAATAATTTGTAAATGCTTCAGAGACCTGCAGAATCTTGTTAGCATGTGTAGGTACATATATGTGCATATTTAAATCATAAATGCAATTGCTCGTTTTGTTTTATTGTTTGTTATTCAGTCATATCATTTGTTATTAAGTTTGTTTGAGCACTCTAGTAATTTCCTTTTACTTCACTGTGAAACTAATGAATCATGCTAGTAAAATGTATATTTGATGTTGCAATGATATCCTTCTTTAATCATCACTGTCTGTGTTTGTCTATGTTTGTATATGTGTTAAGCATTCAGTAATAGCTGATTTATGTCTTTGGATTGAAGCATTACATTGATTGTATATCAGTAATATTAATAATAATATTTGTTTTTGCCAGATTGCTTCATTCTAAGATCAATAAGGTTTTATACTAACATATATTTGTTACATAGATGTTATGTCTGGCTGTAGGCATCTTGCTATGTGTCTAGGTGCATCATATATGTATTATATTATGAATGTATTGTTTGTTTGTTTGCTTTACATTATTGTTTATAGTTATGTGTATTAATTTATTAACATTATGTTTGTTAATTGATTGTTTCTAATACATCCTGAGTAACTATGTAATCTGTTGTGTTGTTTCTTTAATAGCCAACATAGTTATCTGTTGTAAATCATTACTATTGTGCATTTGTATTATTTATCATTAACAATGTTATTGTGAATTGTTGCAATTGTAGTATTGTGTATATATATGTGTATGTTATGACTATTGTTCTTTACTTTTTCTTTTGCAAAGAATAATGTATTGTAACACAATCTGCATATAAGTAATATATTGGATTATGTTTACTATAATCGTCTCCTAGCATACTTTAGTTAATCTAGTGCTATGTGTAATTGTAGTATTCATTCAATGTTTTATTTGTTAATTGGTTTGCTAGGTAAAACGTTTTATATATTAGTTTTATTTATTTTATTTGAATCATTGTATAGATATACCTATTAGTATCTATCTAATGTATTTCATAGTATTATAATACTGTTCACACTTGTATTAATTGTACAGTAAAGGCAAATTTATTGTTTGTACAAGAATCAATTTAATAGTTTTATTTAATTATATGTATGTGCTCCATACTTGTTTATATAGTTATTATCTGTATATTGTTCATTGTAGTTGTGAATTATATCACAATTATATTTGTATTATCATATAGATATATTATTTATTGTTTTATGTACGTTCTGAAGTATTATTTTCGTTATTCATCACTTTTATCCATGAACTATAGTCTAGGTTAATGAATTATTTTGTTATATGATGTGATAATTGTCTGTATATTATTTATTTTCGTATTAAACATTGTTAAGTTAATTATATTATCATATTAATATTATTTGCCAAGTATAAGCATTTGTTTTGTGGTAGAATCATTATTTATTTAATGTTGAAGTTCAATTACACATTGTGTTGACTTCTGTTATTTAGTTCTGATCAATGTAGTTTTGCTTCATACTGAATGATTTACCTTTATAATCCATTATGTCTGTCTGTAACTTCTATTGCTTAGTCAGTACTTAGTCTGTACATTTTGTTATTCTATTTTTTGTAGTATCTGTAGCATTATACTTTCTGTTCTGTTGTTTATATTTAGTTATTAATTGTTTGTGCATATTATCCATTTTCTCCCCTTTAATTCAAGAAGGTATTTCTTCAAAGAATTGGATATTTCTTTAATGTTTATTAATCATTGTTATAATATAATATTTATATATAATAATTGTAATTGCTTTTGTGGTTCGATTTCTAATTATTAGTATTTTAAAGCAGTGTGTAACATTTGTTATGTTCAATAATAAGTAATTTAAATGTTATTACTATTATATCTTTGTTACCATTAACGTTTGTCAACTTATATAATGTGTATTTTGTTCATTATAGTAGATAAGTACACATTATGTATAATATACGAGTTTTGTTTGCACTTGTTATCTTTTATTAATAATTGTTCATAACTATGAATGAATATTTTGTTTTTGTGTTGAAAACATATGGTAATTTGTTTGTTTCTGTATAATATTCATTTAATAATGTTGTAATTATTATTTATGTAGCACTTTTAATAAGTGTGCTGAGTTTTATTAAGTATGCTAGTATCCATTATTGCCTATTTTATATTATACTGTCTAAGATAATGGCTTAAACATTTTATTAATTTATTTAATCATATTATATTATGATTGTTTTTGTTTGTAATCAGTATTATAAGTGTGTCTGTGATTGTTTTGTTTGTTTTATTTATTGTACTAGTCATATTAGTATCATACTTTGTTCTTACAAGCTATATTGTCACAATGTAAAGTTAATAATCATTTGTTAAG
>NW_006761402.1:0-2425 GCF_000271605.1 Fomitiporia mediterranea MF3/22
CTGCAATCTATGAATCACAATCTAGACATTGGATTGCTTCATAAAATGAAGTCAGATCCAATTGTATTTCACTTATTTTAGTATTAAATTCTGTTAAATGAATGGCAATATTATCTTCATCCTTTTTACTAAGTGCATACATGTGTTTTGTTATGCATTTATTCTCCATACATTGTTCAAGCTTGATAGTACATTCTGTCAGTTTCTGTTTCCATTCCAATCAATGTAATTTAGGTTCTACTTCTTTTTCAGTTAATTTAACTTTGTTGTCTGTTAAGTCTGTTAGTTCTGCTACTTTTCCTTTTTTGTTAGGATCAGTATTGTCTGTATTATTGTCATCTGTTCTCATTATTCTATTATCTGTTTCATTATTTTTAATTATTAAACACTTGTTTGTATCATTGTTTGTATTGTCTATTTTCTCCCCTTCAATTTGAGGAGGTTTACCTTTGAGAAATTGAATATTTCGTTCAATAGTAATTTTATTATTGTGCCAAGTTTTATGGCCTTTACTTTTATTGTCTAATCCTATCCAACAAGCAATAATACCTTACTGTTGTATTTTTGTAGGATTTTTGTTATGAATGATAATATATTGACCAAATTCATATATATTATCAATTGTTCTGTGTGTTCTGTAACGTTTGTAATGTAGGGTATTGTAATTTAAAGTAGCACACAGTGTTCTATTATGAATATAGGTAATATGAATTACTGCTTCAGCCCATAATGTAAACAGTAATTTAGTAGATGTTAGATATGCTCTTACACCTCTAAATATAGTTTTATGCATTCGTTCCACTATTCTGTTCTGTTACAGAGTATGATGTACTGTTAATCTTTGTTTTGTTCCTTGTGAATCTAAATATTGTTGGAAATCTTCACTAAGGAATACAGTATTGTTATCACTTTGTAAAAGCTTTATTTTAACTCTGTACTGTGTAAATATTTTAGTTGTCCATTGTATGTATTACATATATGCATCAGATTTTGTTTGTAATTTGAGCATTATGCACTAACAAGTAGAATCATCTACAATCGTTAATAAGTAGTGTATGTTCTTATATGTGTGTAGTTCAATAGGACCAATGATATCAATATGAATAAGATCTCCAAATTGATTTGCAAGAGGAGATTGATGTAGTTTTGGTATTGGTGTATGTTCAATATTTGCTTTTATACATTCAATACATTCTTTTTCTTCATAGTTTGTTATTTTAGTTGATAGTACACTTGGTTGTGTCTTTAATAATTGTTTAATATAATTGTAACTTATATGTCTGAGGCGTTTATGTATATCATAAATAGATAGTTTGTTCATTGTTTTTAATAAATGATTATTGTACAAAATATACAAGTTATTTCTCAATTGTATATGTCTGATGTATTCATTACATAGTAATGTTATAGTACAATTATTGTTTGTAAACATAAAAGAATAACCTTCCCTACATAGTAGCACTTGACTTATGAGGGAAAAGGTCATTTGTGGATAGTAATAAACGTTTTGTAATGTTATGACACTTTTTTCTTGTATATTCTTCAGGATTTTGATACACATAGATCCAGCTCAATTAAGAGTCATCATTAATCTATTTGTAATAGTTACAATTGTAGGAGTTATGTTGTGTACATCTGTTAATCAAAATAGATAAGGAGTAGCATGTATTAATGCACCAGAATCGAGTAAATCCATCATTTGTGTATAGGATTTCTTGTTAGCTATGATTGTATTTGTAAATACATTGGTACATACCTAGGAAACGTATTGTTCGAATTGTTTGTCCTAGTTGCTCAGAATAAGAGTGTAGGTGTTATTGTTCATTTCAACATTGCCTTCCTTTAATTCAACATTGTTTTTGTTTAGGTTTTCAATAATAAATGTGTTCATTGTGTTTTCCACAGTTTGATTTGTTTTATACACAATGTTAGCTTGATGTTTGGTGTGTGTAAGCTTTGTAGCTTCAGTAGGAGGTTTGCAGCATTCCTTAGAGAAATGTCCTGTTTTTCTGTAATTGAAACATTTTGCTTTTGTCAGATTGAACAGATTTGGCAGATTGAATTTCCTCCACTTATTGGCTTTATACATTGTATTAACACATACATTATTCTTTGTCCAATCATTAGAATCTTGTACTCGTTTAGCACAGTAATCGTTGTAGGCATTCTGTAATGTAAGGATTAGTTGCTTCAGTTTGACTTTCTTATGTTCATTGACTGGTTTGCCTTTGTTTTAGGCATTAGTAGATTGTATTATTGTATTTACTACATGTGTATATTACTCAGGAGTGACAAGCAATATCACTGCTTTGTATGTAGAGTTGCATGGTGGATCACTGTTAGCAGACAGAGTTGTATATGCTTCCTCAAGTCTGTCTAATGTATGTCTGAAATGTTTTACATAGTCTCTACAAATAAACAGTGC
>NW_006761403.1:0-2424 GCF_000271605.1 Fomitiporia mediterranea MF3/22
ATTAGTATTATAACCTAGTACTATTTTTACTTTTTGTTAAATTTTGTAAAAGTGATAATAACTTAGATAGTGGTTTTCACAAGTTAATTATAATTTAGTACAAGTAAAGTGAGAATCCAGAATAGTTATTAAAATTACTGATATTAATTATGATTGTACAAATTGTCAAGATATATAAGTGATTATAACATACCTCTCAAAATAATAATGTTAAAATATACTTATTATCTTTTTGACAGTATAGTATTATCTTACAATATATACAAGTCATTACAAGCATCTGGATAGATTGCTTCTGCTTTGCATACAATTTTGTATCAAATAATTATTAATAAATGTAATTATATTTAATTATTTAATACAAAAAGATAGTGAATATTATATTATTTCTACAGTCCCAATCCCTGCACCACTAGCAGCCTCTGCCTTGTTCCTCTGCAAGCAGAATTCACGTCAGTAGAGGATTAATGTGTTCTTGGGCTGTATAAAGTAGTCTTTGTCACTACACCTTGGTTGTTGCTCAGTCCCTGCAAGTTGAACTGCAAGGTCAAGCAGGTTTTGGAGGTCGAGGCTGTGCCTGTGAAACAGGCTTAGAGTGATTTAGAAAGTGACAATAAGAAAGAAAAGATTGACACACAGTGATGGCATGTAGCAAGTGTGAGTGGTGCATACAGGTTGAGATCCAGAGTGTTGGATGAGTTGATTTGGACTGCAGGCAAAACTGTGTCTGAGTGTGTGCACTCTACAGTTTATCTACAGTGTCCAATGGGAGGTGTAGTAAACTGAGTTGTTGATTGCAAGGTGTATCTCTAGGACGTTCTGGCTCAAAAGGTGAAGGTGAAGTGGACAATGTGGACAGACTCAGCTCAGGAGAGGTGAGCAGTGGCTACTGCTTCTGTTATTCAAAATGGTGTCATGGACAGCACTAGGGAATGTAAAGGCACACAGTGTGAGTCCATCAAGGATGTCAAGCATAGAATGGTAGGGTGGGGAAGGAGAGTATGTACAGGGTCAGAGAGAGGATTGTGCCTTGGGAGTGATCTGACATGGACATTGTCACAAGCA
Source organism: Fomitiporia mediterranea MF3/22 (assembly GCF_000271605.1). Classification (NCBI taxonomy): domain Eukaryota; kingdom Fungi; phylum Basidiomycota; class Agaricomycetes; order Hymenochaetales; family Hymenochaetaceae; genus Fomitiporia; species Fomitiporia mediterranea. The sequence continues at coordinate 1,066 of NW_006761403.1, forward strand.
TGCTTGCATGTGCTCATCAATTGTTGCTTGTGCTGCAGAGCAGGAAGAAGAACATGAATACATGGAATTATTGAAGAAGTTGTTTAGCATTAGTCAACAATGCAGAAGTGTGAATGCAAATGCAAAAAGGAAGAGGAATGTGAAAAAAAGGAGGACAATGAAGGAGAGGCAGAGTAAGAGGCAGAGTGAGGAGCAGAAGGGATGGAAGGGAGACAAAAAGTTGGGAGGAGAGGGATGAGCAGCTATTGTGTAGGCTATTATGAAGGGACTGGCTGCTTACACTTTATGTTGAAGGACAGTGTAGTCAGCTCAGTGGCATTATTACATGTGATCTGAGGCTCAGTGCAGGCATTGTAATGGCAGATTGGAGAGACAAGCATAATGTTTTTTGTCTAACAGTTGTAGGCAGAGTGTCTGCTGGTAGGACACTTGCAAGTATAGGATTTGACTAGAGAGAGCAGAGGTGACAACATAGCATTGGGGGCAGAGGGTTGGGGAGACAGTGAAGGTAGGAGGTAAAGGAGTGACAAAGAGAAATGTGTCATTATTAGAGTACAAGTGGAAACTCCCAAGAGCCTGTAGGAAACTAGTTTTCCACAGGTCATTTTGCTAGGGCTCTGGAGGCATGGTAAACCTTGCGTGGACAACACTTAGTCAGCATATTAGTAATATCATTATAATGTTCCAAAAAGGAAATTTTAAAGAATTTTGTGTTGTTTACCTCTATTGAGCTGAAAATTTAGGTACAATATTAATTTCAGACATTGGTTATACTGCTGAGAGCAATTTTATTGTGTTTTATAGTCTACCAGTGTTGAAACATACATAATAAATAGATATATCTAAGAGAAATGAAAAGAAAGAGGCAACTAATTACATTGACCAGGCTTTATTATTGTTCAAAATTTGTAAATTGTCTGAAGAGGTACTGGAAATATTGTCCATACCTATCACTTGTACCTCTCCAGTTTTATCAGAGTGTACTCCTTCAAATGAAGGAGTATCTGAAAGAATGTCAAGCAAAATAGGAGATGTTAACCTAATAAAATGACAGACATAGAGTATATACACTCTCAAACTATCTATTTTCCTTGCTTTTTGTCAGGTTGAGGCATTTTTTCTTAATTTATCTACTGACATAATATTATGTATGACTAATACATTTGAGTTTTCCACAGGCCAATTTCTGGCAACCCTTGTGGTAGTGAGGTTTACCTTGTGGGAAACCTCTGTGGTAATCCTCACTGTGGGAAACTAGGGAGTTTCCCCTCATACTCTAGTCATTATATGCTCTCAATCTTCAGTCCTTGATTATGTAATCACAGATAATTTATATCATAAAGTATCACATTTAAAATA
>NW_006761404.1:0-2424 GCF_000271605.1 Fomitiporia mediterranea MF3/22
TTTACTTTTTCTTACTTTTTCTTACTTTTTCTACTTTTCTTACTTTATTTACTTCTAATCCTACAGTGTCTATTGAATTAAAAGTGACTGTTAAAAATCTAAGTCATAGCCCTTTAGTACTACATTTACTGTTAGGCCTCTACAAAATCCTAGAGTATATAGTCATAGTCTAAGAGTTCTGAGGTAACTTTCAGATTTGTAGAAAAGGCTTCTTACTACAAATCCTACTCATTACTCATTATTACTCTAATAACCTAACAGATATACTGTTACTTCTGTAAACAGTCCTTAATTTAGTACCCTAACTTTCTGTAGGTAAAGTATGCTCCTTACTTTTGAGCTTCTCTAATGTTTATTAGAACAGATTAATTACAAATCATAGACAGATTAATCTGAGGACTCAGAACTACTAGAGTTAAATGTATGTGTAGACATTCTGTACAAACTTAATGTATCTAAGCTACAGCTTAGTTGAAGGAAATAGTGTATGTTTTCTAATTAGTGTAAGTAATCAGTTCTAGTATTATTCTGAGAATCTTATTAACCAGTTTTAAGTAAAGAGCTTTTTCAAGTATTCTAATAAGAATGTTATTAAACCTGAGTACAAATCCTACCTTTTAGGCTAGAATGTTGAACTCCTGAAAGAAGGCATTAGTAGAATGTTTGCTCTGTTACAGAGACACAAACTTGTTCTACACATTGTACTTCTTATTCAGATTAATGAAGGAAGTACAGAGCTGTCTTATAAATTCTGAATATGACTCATTGTTCTAAAGTCAGATTAGGCTTCTAATCTAATGTCCTTCAATCCAGTTCTAGGCCCAGGTGGCTGTGTTACCTTCCTTCATGAAGGAGAGGACAAATAGGACACAATTGAGATCTAAGAATAGATTAGTCAAAGTAGTAGTTACATATAGTTTGACTTAGTACTAGAAGTTCTTAAAGTACTACTTATTAAAGTCTAAAGGGTAGGCTACATATACTTTCTTTCTAGAATAGGTTACAACCTTCAGAACTACTAGAACAGGTTCTGAGAGGGCTAGGGGTATATAGTTAGTAAAGGCCTCTTAGATAGAGGTCTGTATGTATTAAGCTAGGTCTACTTATAACTACTAATCTGGTAGGACAGTAGGGGTAGTAGTTAGTATAGAAGGGTCTATGTTTACACTACAAAAGAATCAACACTAAACTAAAAGGGGTAATGAATAGAAGAATGGTAGTAAAAGTTTAAAATTTAAAAATGTAAAAGGGTTAGAATAAAGAAAAGAGATTAATGTAATAGTAAGTACTAATGTCTGAAATGTAGGAGAGTTGTAGGGTAGTAATAAGTAGTCTTGATCTAATGTTAGTAACAGTATAGAGGGGACCTGAAGGCTTAGTGAGAGGACTCAGACTACAACTATCCAACATAACAGAAATACAGAATACAAATACTAGAATGTAGTCAGAGCTTACAGAATAGACAGAGAGAGAGAGTAAGATAAGAGTAGAGTATATAGAGTAAGTCTAAGAGTATAGAACTACCTAGAGTAGACAAGATCAAGACTACAGAACTAGTCTAATCTTGTACACCTATATATACTAAACTATACAAGAGTACTCAGAGAACTAAGCTACTAAGAATGATGAGCCACAAAGAATGAAAGAAAGAAAGATTAAAGATAAAGGTATAAAGAATGAAAGGATAGACAAAGGGTAAGAGACTATAGAATGAACAAAGAATGAAAGGGTAGTTAAAGGAATAGAATAATAAAGTAAGGAGGGGTAGTAGTAAGAGTTAGTACACATATAGTTTATAAATAATACTCCTAAGGGACAGAAGTCCTAAGTTCTAGTATAGAAGAGTACAGAACCCTTGAAACTAAGAGTGTAAGAGTAGAGAACTGTAACACTAAGGAGGTCTAGACTTAGGAGAAGGTTCAGGTTCAGAAATGTAGTTCTGTACTAGGAGAGATATAGAACAGTATAAAAGTTATTATAAGCTGTAGGGTAGGCTTACACTCTTCCCCCTTCTGAAAAAATAGTACCTCTGTGTGAGTGTAAAGCTAACTATACTTATAGTACCTTAGAAGCTGTTCTCTAGAGTTTAGACTCTACCTTCTATTTATGTCTCTACTTACTCTATCCTTTCTATTCTACTGTCAGTAACAGTGTAGAGGGGACCTGAAGACTCAGTAAGGGGACCCAGGCTACAACTATCCTACACAACAGAAATACAGAATACAAGTACTAGAACATAGTCAGAACTTGTGAAACAGGCAGAGAGAGAGAGTGAGACAAGAGTAGAGTATATAGAGTAAGTCTAAGAGTACAGGACTACCTAGAGTAGACAAGATCAAGACTACTAGACCAGTCTAATCTTGTACACCTATATATACTAAACTATACAAGAGTACTTAGAGAGTATGAGCTACTAAGAATGAT
>NW_006761405.1:0-2423 GCF_000271605.1 Fomitiporia mediterranea MF3/22
TCCTTTCTCTTGTTTTGCCATTACTCTCTCAAAGGATCCAGACAAGTTGCCCTACAGAACTTGTATTTCTTATCCTCATCTAGGAGTGGTATACTATGATTAATGGCTCTGAGAGGTGGTAGAGGTGTTTCTGAAGTGTCTTTGAACAAATCCACAGCATATTGCTTGATTTCTTGTCTGCATTTGTCAATTTCTCAATCATAAGTATCAATAACCTTTGATGAAACGACTGTGACTTGTTCTCCTGTTATTGGTAGAGGTATTGTGCTTTCAATCCATAGTCTAGACTCATTGAAACCGATAGAAATCCTGTGTTGGAAGAGGAACAGTGTTCCTAGTATAATATCATAGTTATCCAAATTCATGATATCAAAGTGCTGTATTGTGTTTATCTCTCTGTATTGTATTCTAGCATCAGTACAATAGTTTACTTTCAATCTAGAGCCTTGTATTACCAATTGTATAGGTAAAGGTTTGGCTAAAGCAAGTTTCCTGATGCTTATTTGATCTGCAAACTTGGTGGACATGAAATCTGCTAATGATCCTGAATCAATTAATGCTCTTACTAATTCTCTATTGATTTTGATTGTAATTATGATAGGACATGGTATTGATCTCTTGAAGTCCTTAGCATAAGCTGTAGTACACTCAATTGTATTAAAATTGTTGAAGTTAGTAGTCATAGTGTGGATTTGTGCAGGTAAATCATACATATATGCTCTATTTCCAGATATGGGATGCAAGTCAATGTTTTCCATGCTTGCTACTGAATACATTGGCTCAAACAATTCAGGATTAAAGATATCCTCTATCTCTAATAGTTCCTGATGATTGTAAACGTATTTGGCTGAATATTGAGCTTGTCTGAGTAGAGAATACTATTCTCTGACATCAAATCCATTCAGAAAAGCAATCTTAACAGGTAATGTGTACTCATTTCTGTTCTCCCAATTGTCTATGATCATAAACTGCATATCTGTACTTCTGAAAACATAGAATCGATTGTGTAGATACTTATTCTAAAGTCTTCTGTTGCATTTCCAGTCAAAACAGTATGGAATTCCTTCCATAAGACATCTAGTAATTCTAAAACATACTGTATCATTGTATTCACTGTAGAAATAGCTATTTCTGTAGATTGATCTCATTCTCCTCTGATTTCTCTTTCTAAGTTCAGCATTTACAAGGGGAATCTTCAATTCCAAAGTGTCAGAAGAGGTTTGTGGCTTCAAATCCAATTGTTCTAGACTAAATACTTGCAAAATAGTATTGTAACCAGCTAATGAATCATAATTCTCATTCTTCTGAGTTGTAGACTCATAACTATTGTCTAGATAATGTATCTGAATAGCCATAGATTGTATTTGCAACGTAGAAGATGATGGATCCATTGTATTGTCTGCTATAAGATCCAAATCCAAGTAATTATTGTCTTCCAAAGTATTGGTTAACTTATCTAGAGTGGAATAATTGATATTAATACTCTTAGACAACCTATTTGCATTGGAAACACTGTTCAGCTTTACTGTACTGTGTGTAGGACAATCTTTAGCTAAATGTGTAGTCTGTTTACAGATAAAACATTGTCCTTTAGCTCTCATTTTGTCTAGTTCAGCTTGTGAATGCCTTTTTACACTTGTAGAATAAGTTTTCTTACTGTTCTCTTGCTTATTCTGCCTGGTATCTTTGTACTTTGGTTTGTAGTCCTTAGATCAGTCTTTCTCTTTAGGACTTACACTGTTAGACTGTATACACTGCCTGTTATGATTATTACAATTATAATCATAATTCCTGTCCTTTAGTCAATTCTTATTATCATTCCTATAGTTCCTCTAGTTGTTCTTCTTCCATCTGTCTTTTCGATGGTCTTCTTTGTTACTCTGAGGATAGAATTGATCTCTAGTATCTGTATGCCATTTAATTCCAACAGCTTCATTTGCTTTTTCAATGTTCTCAAGCCTGTCTTTGAATTCTTCATACGAAACTGTGTCTAGATTCAAACAATCCAACCATAATTGCCTTTGATACTTAGGATGAAGTCCATCCCATGCTCTCCTGGTTAAATCTCTATCAGAAATATTGCCTAGATTGATTGCTTTCATTTCTAGATTGTACAAATATTCCTGTATAACTCTGTGTCCTTGTTTCATTGTATTAAACTCTTTCCTAAGCATTTCTACAAAGTTAGATAGGAAACAAAAGTCTATTAGACCTTTAAAGAATTGTGATAAGGTCCATTGAGATTTGTTCATGCTTATCTTCTGTAGATAGAAGTCTATAGCTTGTCCTTTAATGAAATTAGGTAGTACTCCTACTTGTTCTTTAAGGAAATAATGTAAACCTGATTGTTTCATGTACTGATTGACTTCCATGACAAACTTAGTGTATCTTTAAAGGTTAGGTTCACCTGAATAAACTGTAGG
>NW_006761406.1:0-2421 GCF_000271605.1 Fomitiporia mediterranea MF3/22
TTGATTAAGCTAATTGAAAAGACTGTTTAATTACTTTATGTCCTTCCATCATTCGTCTGTCTGCATCACAATAGCGTCATAGATTTAAAGGCATTGTGCTTCCAAGTTGAAAGCCAGCAATTTGTTGTATATTTTAAATATGTAAAGCAATGTTTTCCTACTTTGTAGTGATGCATTTAGGGCTTTTGTAAGTAGTGTGCTAATTGCCCAGTAATATAAGATATGTCTGGCTGTGTACAGTCTACAACATATCTTAACAATCCTACTATATTTATGTATGACATTGTTTCATTATTACTTTTGTTCATATTGTATGTATTGTTTGTATTGTTGGATAGATCTATTCCAGGAGTAATAGGTGTTTGTAGTGCCTTTTTGTTTTCAAAGTAGTAATGTTTGATTATACTTTCAATATAATACTTTTGCTGTAAGCTAATCATTTGTTAAGGTCTATCTTAGCTTATTTCAATACTAAGTAACTAATGTATTTTGTTACTGTCAGTAAATACAACATGTTGTCTTAATGCATGTTTAAATGCTGTTATTATAGTGATAGTTTTGCTACTAATTGTAATATCATTGATGTGTATAAATGTTACAAGAATTGTTTTATTATTTTGTTTCTTATAAAATACAGTGTGATTGTAATTAGCTTGTTCTAATCCAATCTTAAGTAGTAGTTTGGTAATCTTCTTGTACTATTGTCTACCTGCTTGTTTCAATCCATATAACACTTTATTTAAGTATAATGCCTGTCCAGGTTTAATATCTGTAAGTAGCCTGCCTGGTAGCAGTTTCACATAAATGAGTTTGTCCTCATTTAGTTCTCTGTAAAGATATACAGATTTTACATCTATCTAATGTATTTTGTAGTTCTTAGATGCTTCCCAAGATAACAATAATTGTACTGTTGATAGTTTTGTTACTAGAGCAAATAAGTCATCAGAATAGAAGTCTATTCCATTCTTTTGAGTATATCCTTACACTACAAATTGTGCTTTGTATTTGTCTCTTCAGCTGTTAGCCAGTCTTTTGATTTTATAGACAAATTTTGTTCCAATTATATTTGTATTTGTAGGGGGGATAGTATATATCTACACGTTTCATTGTTGAAGTGACTGTATTTCATCCTTCATAGCTTTGATCCACTGTTCTTTGTCTATACATGTTATAGTATTATAATACATTAATGGATTGTTATAGATTTTGTTAAGGAATTTGTTAAATTCTGTTAGATACATGGCTAGGTTTATATTGTCTTTGTAATTTAAACCTATAGTTTGTTTAACCAGTCTTTACTCTTGTGTAGAGTATTGTATGACAGGTTCTTTATCTTTATTATTGTTATTAGGAAGAGTTTCATTGTTTGATGTATCATTGTTATGATTATTCTCTCCTTCAATCCTAGACATTAGTTTGTCTATGAATTGTACATTGTGTTTGACAGTAACTTTATTATCATGACACACTAAGTGACCTTTACTATTGTTATCATAACCTAGCCATTGTGTGTATTAGCCTCTAGGTTGTAGTTTATACATTCATTCGTTCTGTATGATACAATATATGCTGAATTCTCATATATTATCTATTTGATAATGTTTGTTATACTGTTTGTAATATAGTGTTGCAAAATTAATAGCAACTCTTAGTGTTCTGTTATGAATAAACGTTTAATATTGTACTGTATATACCCAGAATTTCATAGGTAACTTTACTGATAACAGACACATATGTATACTGTTAAAGATAGTCTTATACATATGTTTTGCAACTCTGTTCTGTTGTGGTGTATTGTGTACTGTTAATCTACATATTGTTCCTTGACTTTCAATATACATAGTAAAGTCTTTACTTAGGAACACTGTATTGTTATCACTTTAGAGAGTTTTAACTCTTATACTATACTGTGTAAAGAGTCTCATTGTATGCTTTACATATTCTGTGAAAGCATTGCTTTTATACTACATAGGTAGCATAGTTACCCATTGTGTAGCCTTATCTACAATGGTAAAAAGATATTTGTACTTACTGTAAGCTTGTACTAGGGCAGGTCCCCAAATATTAATGTGGAGATGATCTCTATAAGATTATACAAGAGGTGTTGTTTGTATTTTTGGTATTTCATTGTGTTGTATGTTTGCTTTGATACAATCTGTACACTGTACATTTTTATTGTCTGTTATCCTTTGACTTATAATCTCAGGATACTCTTGTATGAGTTTGTGTAAGTAATCAAAATTAACATGACTCATTTGTTAATGTAAATCAACAATAGTGATTGTGTTAATAGATTGTTTATTATGATGAGAAACTATCATATACAAGTTATTTCATACATGTATTTCACCAATCTTTGTATGAGCAGGAGAATAAATAATACATTCATTGTTTGTTTTTGTTAAAACATATCCTGCTTTT
>NW_006761407.1:0-2421 GCF_000271605.1 Fomitiporia mediterranea MF3/22
AGCAGGACTCCTCTACCCTCTCACCATACAAGTCTACAAGTCTTACCCTCTATACTCTATTCTGTTACTATTCCTAAGGATTAGGACTAGTAAAGTAAGTATATCTTACACTAATATACTTAGTTTGTGTTGAGTATTTTGTTTTGTCCACTTCTATAGATTTAATTACTGCTTGGTTATCATAATAAATATTTGTAAGTGTATTAGAGATCTGTAGTATCTTATCCACTAGGTAATGTAATACTATAGCTTCTTGTATTCTGTTTGATAGTGTTATTATTTCTGCTTTGTACATAGATAAGAATACTAGTTTTTGTCCTTTACTTGACTAAGATATAAGCAATTCTCTTAAGAAGAATGTGTATCTGGATATTACTTTATTATTTTCTTGCATCATTCTGTCTGTGTCTGTATAACTAGTAATATTATTATGGTTTCCTTGTCCAAATATTAACCATCTATCTTTGGTTCCCTTTAAGTATTGTATATAATACACTATAGTATTATAATGTAACATACTTGGGGATTTTAAGTGTTTTACAAGATAAGATATTATAAACACTATGTCTGGTTGTGTACAATCTACAATATATTGTAAGGATCCAATTATATTCATATACAGTATTTTGGACATAAATGCACATTCATCTTCTGGTAGATTATTGTTCATAACTAATTGTGTATTTGGTTGTATAAGCATTTGTAAATTCTTTTTGTTTTGCAAGTTATATTAAATTAATATGTTTTCAATATAATGTCTTTGTCTCATCATTATTGTCTGTTTGTTTCTGTTATGTTTGATTTCTATGTCTAGTAACTAATGTAATTTGCCTCTGTCTATAATTTCTATATGTAATTGTAGAGAGTTTTTAATCATATTAATAACATTATTACTTTACACAATAATAGTTATATCATTAATGTGAATTAATAATATTGTAACTGTACATTTGTTTTTCTTTATGTAGAATATTGTAAAGTTATATTCTGATTGTGTAAAACCAATTGTATTAAGTATTCAGTATAAAGTTTTATACTATTGTTGTCTAGCTTGTTTTAATCTGTATAATACTTTGTACAATTGTAATACTTGTTCAGGTTTTAACTTTATTAAGTCACCTAGTAGAGGTTTAATAAATATTATTTTATTGTTATTGAGTTCTCTATTTAGGTATGCAGATTTAACATCTATTTGATGTATCTTGTAGTTCTTTAAACATCCCTATATAATCACAAGTCTTATTGAAGATATGTGTGTAGTAGGTGTAAATAGATTATTATTATAATAATCTTTACTGTCTTGTTGAAATATTCCTTGTACAACTAATTTAGCTTTTTGTTTCTTGATAGAATTATCTGCTAGATGTTTTGTTTTATATACAAATTGTGTTCTAATAACATTTGTATTATTAGGAGAATATTGTAAGATATACTCACTTTACTAGTCCTAATCCTTAGGAATAGTAACAGAATAGAGTATAGAGGGTAAGACTTGTAGACTTGTATAGTGAGAGGGTAGAGGAGTCCTGCTTTAGTCAAGCTGCAAGTGTAGCCTAGTAGGTTGGTAGTAGGGTACTTCCAAGTACTAGGTAACTTAAGTTGATAAAACTATCTTTTGAGGGCCAAACTGGCCTCCTTATATACCTTTTGCTAGAGTGATGTTACTCTAGTAACTTTAGTAACTCCCTTCACTGTTGTTCCCATGAAGTGGAGCTGGCTAATCCTTTAGACTGTATGCTATACTGGTTTGTGTCTTCTATTAATCTGCTGACACTAGTTTGTGTCTTCTTGTATCCTAGATTAATCTTCTAATGACTCCTTTACTGTATTGTTATGTCTTCTATACTTCCTCTCATGCTTCTAATGACTCCTTATGAGTCCTCCTGACTAGTTATGCTGTGTAAGCTGTGTAATGCTTTTCTCATGAAGTGGAGCTCTCTATTGTTCCTATGACTCTGTCTGACTCGACCTGTACTTCCTGTACACTAGTTTGTAATACACTTTTCTTATAAGGTAGAGTATTATGACTTCTAATGACTCCTTATAACTTCTGTAATATAAAAGGCTGTGTTTCTGTACTGCCCCTAGAACTTACAACCAAAGTTCTAGACTGCCTTGTGTACACCCTAGAACTGACAACCAATGTTCTAGATCTTTCTCTAAGTCTTCTTCAATAGACTTAGTTTAGGAGACAATTATCCTTATTAACTTCTAGCCTTATCTTTATGCTTCTGTATTCAATCATAGAACTTACAACCAAAGTTATAGATTGCTTCATGTATTCCTCATGTTGTCCTCATGTAGTCCTCATGTTTATGACTTCATTACTTTCCCATCTATATGGGCAAAGTGTATAAAGGGGGCTACTTTCCTGTAGTCTCTCCTCAGAGCTCTCAGTTCCCTTTCCTTTACTAGTACTAG
>NW_006761408.1:0-2416 GCF_000271605.1 Fomitiporia mediterranea MF3/22
ATGGAACAATGGTTAGTGAAGTAATGCAGTTAGGTGATTGTAATAGTAGAGCCACCTATCAAGCATTAATGAACCACATTTTCCAGCCTTACTTGGGTGACTGGATGGATATCTACCTAGATGACTTAGTGATTTATTCAGACACAATTGAGGATTATATGTAACATCTCAGAACTGTCATTGATATATTGTGCAAAGAGAAATTCTACCTCAGTGAACATAAGATACAATTGTTCCAGAAAGAATTGAAGATACTAGGCCACATTATCAATGATCAAGGCATTAGAATGGACCCTCATAAAGTCGATTCTATTCAACAATGGAAAGTACCTACTAATAAAGATTTGTTACAAGGTTTCTTAGGATCAGTAGGGTATTTAGCACCCAATATACCTTAGTTACACATTTCTACAGGTATTTTATCAAAAATTGTAGGAGAAACTGTATTTTTCAGATGGACATTCACTGAACAATGAGTGTTTGATCAAATAGTAAAGCTAGTATCAGATTTCAGGCATAATCACAGGATAGTATTGGATTATAGTAAGAATGCACCACCTATCAACATTGTTACAGATGCTTCAGCTTCAGGAATTGGAGGAATAGTCAGCTAAGGTCATGATTGGAAAGATTCCAAGATAGCAGTGTTTTTCTCAGCAAAATTAAACCCTGCACAACAGAATTACCCAGTACACAATGTAGAATTACTAGCAGGAGTAGAAACTATGCTAAGACACAAGAATCTACTACAGGGAACGCATTTCTTTTGGTATACTAATCACAGAGTGTTAGAACACATTCTAAGGCAACTAGTATTAAGTGGAAGACAAGCCAGATAGCTAGAGAAGATATCAGACTTTGATTTCACTGTAAAATACATTCCAGGCACTACAAACATTCTTGCAGACACATTATCATACATATACTCAGGAGATTTACTAGGAACAACTTGATCTCAGTAAGAATATACATTGCAACTTGATAATGATGATCTATCAAGGATTAATCAAGTCAGGAATAGCATTTCACAGCTGTTAGAGATACAGGATACTGTATATATCAAGGCTAGACTAGCAGCAGTAAGGAAAACTTCACCTTGAGGATTGATTACAAGTTGACTACATAGTAGAAAGGCTAGATTAATTACTAGACATGCCAGAAACTCACAGACAGACCTCCAAACAGAGGGCAGGCCTGCTACAAGGACTAGAAGCCAGTTTACAATACTAGAGAACATAGAGCGAGATCAGGAAATGGACACACACAGTGAGGTATCAGAAATGCTGCCTCAGGACACTGAACAATCAGATTTGCATGAAATAAATTCACCTGCAAACGTACCAGACACCAGAAGTAATATGTAAGGATACAGACATTCAGACAATGATATTAGATTGGAAATTAATGATCAGAACGTTCCAGTACTAAAGAACACTACTGATCAACTCTGGAACTCAATTGAACCTCAATTACCTGATATTATAGCTCAATCTTCACTGGATTTACAATTCCCAGAATGTCTCAAAGGCAGATATCATGAGGATAACTTCTTCAATCAGATATTACAAGATCCAAAGCACTTCCAGAATTTTCATGTCAAAAATGGACTCATATTTTGCTAGGAGAGTGAGAGGTACATACTTTGCATACCTAGAATTCTAATACACAACAGAAACGCTAGGGAAATTGTAATAGAGTATGCACATTCTATTTTGGCACACCTAGGACCTCGAAAGACACTTTTGTACCTTAGAGAACAAGTTTGGTAGAAAGATATGATCATAGACATTAATTCCTACTACAATTCGTGTCATACATGCAAGATCAGCAAACCTAACAATCAGAAACTGTTTGGTTTACTACATCCACTCTCAGTACCTAATAGGCTTTGGGAAGGCATAGGAATAGACTTTGTTGGACCTTTTCCTGAATCAAAGAACTGTTTAGGACCTTTTGATATGATTTGTACAGTTATTTGTTTATTAACTAGTATGGTACACATTATTCCTACTAGGCAAACATACAGAGCAAGAGAAATTGTAGAGATAGTATTTGAAAACGTCTATAAACTGTATGGACTGCCTAATTACATTGTTAGCAACTGTGATTCCCTATTCACCAGTATGTTTTGGAGAAGATTACATGAACTTATAAGTATTAAATTGAAGCTATTGAGCACATATCATCCACAGACCAATGGATTGACTGAGAGAATGAACAGAACAATTACTCAGATGCTCAGACAGTGTATTTCTCCTAAACAAAAGGATTGGATACATAAACTACTTATGATCAAGTATGCTATTAATACAGTAAGGTCAGAAACTATAGGATATGTACCATTCTTTCTAAATTATGGTCAGATGCCAAGGAACTTGATATGAAACAACCTCAGGAAGGATGAATATCCTAGAGT
>NW_006761409.1:0-2415 GCF_000271605.1 Fomitiporia mediterranea MF3/22
CCTGGGGTTGTTCCATAACAAGTTCCTTAGCATCTGACTGTAATTTAGAAAGAATGGTGCATATCCTGTAGTTTCTGACCTTGCTGTATTGATAGTGTACTTGATCATTAGTAGTTTATGTATCCAATCTTTTTGTTTAGGAGAAATACACTGTCTGAGCATCTGAGTAATTGTTCTGTTCATTCTCTCAGTCAATCCATTGGTCTGTGAATGATATGTGCTCAATAGCTTCAATTTAATACCTATAAGTTCATGTAATCTTCTCCAAAACGTACTGGTGAATAGGGAATCACAATTGCTAACAATGTAATTAGGCAGTCCATACAGTTTATAGATGTTTTCAAATACTATCTCTACGATTTCTCTTGCTCTGTATGTTTGCCTAGTAGGAATAATGTGTACCATACCAGTTAATAGACAAATAACTGTACAAATCATATCAAAAGGTCCCAAACAGTTCTTTGATTCAGGAAAAGGTCCAACAAAGTCCATTCCTATGCCTTCCCAAGGCCTATTAGGTACTGAGAGCAGATGTAGTAAACCAAACGGTTTCTGATTGTTAGGTTTGCTGATCTTGCATGTATGACACGAATTGCAGTAGGAATTAATGTCTATGATCATATCCTTCCACCAAACTTGTTCTCTAAGGTACAAAAGTGTCTTTCACAGTCCTAGGTGTGCCAAAATAGAATGTGCATACTCTATTACAATTTCCCTAGTGTTTCTGTTGTGTATTAGAATTCTAGGTATGTAAAGTATGTACCTCTCACCCTCCTAGCAAAATATGAGTCCATTTTCAATATGAAAATTCTGGAAGTGCTTTGGATCTTGTAATATCTGATTGAAGAAGTTATCCTCATAATATCTGCCTTTGAGACATTCTGGGAATTGTAAATCCAGTGAAGATTGAGCTATTATATCAGGTAACTACAGTTCAATCGAGTTCCAGAGTTGATTAGTAGTGTTCTTTGGTACTGGGACGTTCTGATCATTAATTTCCAATCTAATATCATTGTATGAATGTCTGTATCCTTATGTATTACTTCTGGTGTCTGGTACGTTTGCAGGTGAATTTATTTCATGCAAATCCAATTGTTCAGTGTTCTGAGGCAGTGTTTCTGATACCTTACTGTGTGTATCTGTTTCCTGATCTCACTCTACATTCTCTGGTATTGTAAACTAGCTTCTAGTCCTTGTAGCAGGCCTGCCCTCTGTTTGGAGGTTTGTCTGTGAGTTTCTGGCATGTCTGGTAATTAATCTAGCCTTTCTGTTGTACAGTCGACTTGTAATCGATCCTTGAGGTGAAGTTTTCCTTACTGCTACTAGTCTAGCCTCAATATATACAGTATCCTGTATCTCTAACAGCTGTGAAATGCTATTCCTAACTTGATTAATCCTTGATAGATCATTGTTGTCAAGTTGCAATGTATATTCTTGCTGAGATTGAGTTGTTCCTAGTAAATCTCCTGAGTATATACATGATAACGTGTCTGCAAGAATGTTTGTAGTGCCTGGAATGTACTTTACAGTGAAATGGAAGTCTGATATCTTCTCTAGCCATCTAGCTTGTCTTCCACTTAATGCCAGTTGCCTTAGAATGTGTTCTAACACTCTGTGATTGGTATACCAAAAGAAATGCGTTCCTTGTAGTAGATTCTTGTGTCTTAGCATAGTTTCTACTCCTGCTAGTAATTCTACATTGTGTACTGGGTAATTCTGTTGCACAGGGTTTAATTTTGCTGAGAAAAACACTACTATCTTGGAATCTTTCCAATCATGACCTTGGCTGACTATTCCTCCAATTCCTGAAGCCAAAGTGTCTGTAACAATGTTGATAGGTGGTGCATTCTTACTATAGTCCAATACTATCCTGTGATTGTGCCTGAAATCCAATACTAGCTTTACTATTTGATCAAATACTTGCTGTTCAGTGAATGTCCATCTGAAAAATGCAGTTTCTCCTGCAATTTTTGATAAAATACCTGTAGAAATGTGTAACTGAGGTATATTGGGTGCTAAATACCCTACTGATCCTAAGAAACCTTGTAACAAATCTTTATTAGTAGGTACTTTCCATTGTTGAATAGAATCGACTTTATGAGGGTCCATTCTAATGCCTTGATCATTGATAATGTGGCCTAGTATCTTCAATTCTTTCTGGAACAATTGTATCTTATGTTCACTGAGGTAGAATTTCTCCTTGCACAATATATCAATGACAGTTCTGAGATGTTGCATATGATCCTCAATCGTGTCTGAATAAATCACTAAGTCATCTAGATAGATATCCATCCAGTCACCCAAGTAAGGCTAGAAAATGTGGTTCATTAATGCTTGATAGGTGGCTCTACTATTACAATCACCTAATTGCATTACTTCACTAACCATTGTTCTATCCAGAGTGTTGAATATCGA
>NW_006761410.1:0-2415 GCF_000271605.1 Fomitiporia mediterranea MF3/22
AAGTCAAACATCTTACCAGTTTACTCAGACTAGTAAGAGTTTGAAGGGGAGTATTATGAGATGATTAGTTCATCAACAGACAAACCACAAGACAATGACTTCATAATGTCTCAGTTAGAATACATACAATATAAGGATGAGAGACACTG
Source organism: Fomitiporia mediterranea MF3/22 (assembly GCF_000271605.1). Taxonomy (NCBI): domain Eukaryota; kingdom Fungi; phylum Basidiomycota; class Agaricomycetes; order Hymenochaetales; family Hymenochaetaceae; genus Fomitiporia; species Fomitiporia mediterranea. The sequence continues at coordinate 150 of NW_006761410.1, forward strand.
AGCAGTCAATTGTCACCTCACCCTTTGTCTATGTGTGCCCCCCTTAAGTTTTCCCTCCCAACAGTTTAGAACATGTATCCTAAGTAGTAATGAATGAAATACAGGGTGTATGTTACAATTCCTTATTTCCCTGGGTAGATCTAGTTCAAATGCCTTGTTTCCTACATTCTGAATTATTCTGTAAGGTCCTATGTACTTTGGTACTAGTTTCCTTGCTTACTGTCTTGGTAAATTCATGTTCTTTGTAGAAACATACACTAGATTGTTCAATTTAAAGGAAGAGGGTTGTCTGTGTCTATTAGTATGTCTAGTTTGCTTTACCCTTGCCTAAAGGATTATATTGTGTGCCTATAGTATTGCATCCTTTACTTTCTGAGTATAAGTCCTTACTCCAGGATATTCATCCTTCCTAGGGTTATTCCATATCAAGTTCCTTAGCATTCAGCTGTAATTTAGAAAGAATAGTGTGTATCCTATAGTTTCTGACCTTACTGTATTGATAGCATACTCAATCATAGGTAGTTTATGTATCCAATCCTTTTGTTTAGGAGAAATACACTGTCTAAGCATCTGAGTAATTGTTCTGTTCATTCTCTCAGTCAATCTATCAGTCTGTAGATGATATACACTTGATAGCTTCAATTTAATACCTATAAGTTCATGTAATCTTCTCTAAAACATACTAGTGAATAGGGAATCACAATTGCTAACAATGTAACTAGGCAGTCTATACAATTTATAAACGTTTTCAAATACTATCTCTGTGATTTCTCTTGCTCTGTACATTTGCCTAGTAGGAATAATGTGTACCATACTAGTTAATAAACAAATAACTGTACAAATCATATTAAAAGGTCCTAAACAGTTCTTCAATTCAGGAAAAGGTCCAACAAAGTCCATTCCTATGCCTTCCTAAGGCCTATTAGGTACTGAGAGCAGATGTAGTAAACCAAACAGTTTCTGATTGTTAGGTTTGCTGATCTTGCATGTATGACACAAATCACAGTAGAAATTAATGTTTATAATCATATCCTTCCACCAAACTTGTTCTCTAAGGTATGAAAGTGTCTTTTGAGGTCCTAAGTGTGCCAAAATAGAATGTGCATACTCTATTACAATTTCCCTAGCATTTCTGTTGTGTATTAGAATTCTGGGTATGTAAAGTATGTACCTCTCACCCTCCTAGCAAAATATGAGTCCATTTTTGACATGAAAATTCTGGAAGTGCTTCAGATCTTGTAATATCTGATTGAAGAAGTTATCCTCATAATATCTGCCTTTGAGACATTCCAGGAATTGTAAGTCTAGTGAAGATTGAGCTATTATATTAGGTAACTGTAGTTTAATCAAGTTTCAGAGTTGATCAGTAGTGTTCTTTAGTACTAGAACGTTCTGATCATTAATTTCCAATCTAATATCATTGTCTGAATGTCTGTATCCTTGTGTATTACTTCTAGTGTCTGGTATGTTCACAGGTGAATTTATTTCATACAAATCCAATTGTTCAGTGTTCTGAGGCAGTATTTCCAATACCTTACTGTGTGTATCTGTTTCCTGATCTCACTCTGTGTTCTCTAGTATTGTAAACTGGCTTCTAGTCCTTGTAGCAGGCCTGCCCTCTGTTTGGAGGTCTGTCTGTAAGTTTCTAGTATGTCTGATAATTAATCTAGCCTTTCTGCTACACAGTTGACTTGTGATCAATCCTCAAGGTGAAGTTTTCCTTACTACTGCTAGTCTAGCCTCAATATATACAGTATCCTGTATCTCTAACAGCTGTGAAATGTTATTCCTGACTTGATTAATCCTTGATAGATTATTGTTATCAAGTTACAATGTATATTCTTGCTGATATTGAGTTGTTCTTCTTCCATCTATCTTTTTGATAGTCTTCTTTGTTACTCTGAGAATAGAATCAATCTCTAGTATCTGTATATCATTTAATTCCAACAGCTTCATTTGCTTTTTCAATGTTCTCAAGCCTGTCTTTGAATTCTTCATATGAAGCTGTGTCTAGATTCAAACAATCCAACTGTAATTGCCTTTGATACTTAGGATGAAGTCCATCCCATACTCTCCTGGTTAAATCTCTATCAGAAATATTGTCTAGATTGATTGCTTTCATTTCTAGATTGTACAAATATTCCTGTATGACTCTGTGTCCTTGTTTCATTGTATTAAACTCTTTCCTAAGTATTTCTACAAAGTTAGATAGGAAACAAAAGTCCATTAGACCTTTAAAGAATTGTGATAAGGTCCATCAAGATTT
>NW_006761411.1:0-2411 GCF_000271605.1 Fomitiporia mediterranea MF3/22
CCTGTTCTGCATGTTCTGACTATGTTCCAGTGCTTGTCATTCTGTATTTCTGTTGTGTAGGATAGTTGTTAGCCTGGGTCCCCTTGCTGAGCCTTCGGGTCCCCTCTATGCTGTCACTGACAGAATAGGTTCTGAGAGGGTAAGAAGTATATAGTTAGTAAAGGTCTCTTAAATAAAGGTTTATACATATTAAGCTAGGTCTGCTTGTAACTACTAATCTGGTAGGACAGTAGGGGTGGTAGTTAGTGTGGGAGAGTCTATGTTTACACTATAAAGGAATCAACACTAAACTAAAAGGGGTAATGAATAGAAGAAGGGTAGTAAAAGTTTAAAATTTAAAAATGTAAAAGGGTTAGGACAAAGAAAAGAGATTGACACAATAGTAAGTACTAATGCCTGAAATGTAGGAGAGTTGTAGGGTGGTAATAAGTAGTCTTAATCTAATGTTAGTGACAGTATAAAGGGGACCTAAAGGCTCAGTAAGAGGACCTAGGCTACAACTATCTTACACAACAGAAATACAGAACACAAGTACTAGAACATAGTCAGAGCTTGTAGAACAGACAGAGAGAGAGAGTGAGACAAGAGTAGAGTATATAGAGTGAGCCTAAGAGTACAGGACTACCTGGAGTAAACAAGATTAAGACTATACAACTAGTCTGATCTTATACACTTATATATACTAAACTATACAAGAGTACTCAGAGGATATAAGTTATAAGAATGATGAGCCACAAAGAATGAAAGAAAGGAAGATCAAAGATAAAGGTACAAAGAATGAAGGGATGGACAAAGGGTAAGAGACTATAGAATGAACAAAGAATGAAAGAGTAGTTAAAGAAACAGAATGATAAAGTAAGGAGGGGTAGTAGTAAGAGTCAGCACACATATAGTCTATAGACAGCACCCCTGAGGGACAGAAGTCCTGAGTTCTGGTACAGAAGGGTGCAGAACCCTCAGAACCAAGGGTGCAAGAGCAGAGAACTATAACACAAATTACAGTTTTTACAATTATATAACTATTATAAAGAGAAAGTACAAGTATTGTCAAGCCTTTCAGTTTAAAATATTTTGACAGTAAGGTTATATAGTTTTGAACTGATACTAATTATATACTAGAATAAGTGATTTGTTTCATTGTTTTGAATGGATGAGAAGTAATTTAAACTGAGTAAATACTTATTTATATATTTGAAAGAAAAAAGGTGTTTCAAGGATACACACTCAAATTCAATTCAAAGTTCATAAAACTTGGTATTAATGCACTTAACAGTAGTATCTATAAGCTAGTATTTTTTTTGTTTCAGGAAAAAATGTGTGATAATGGAATAAAATACAAATTTGAATGGGCTGTCTCAAGAGCGGATGACAATTCAGATTATGTAAGTATCACATGAGCGATTGTCGTTCTGACGAGGTGAACCACACATCGCTTTCTCATCCACCATGTCGTCTACAGCAAGTGATAACCGTCATCCCTATATTGTCTACGTGCCACGCAGTAAGAATTCCGTGCCTTGTCCCATTTACGTTCCGGAGAACGCATTCATCAAAACCTTGGAAGAGGCAATTTGTAAAGAGCGGGTTTTCGAAGATGACCTACAGGGGCAATACCCGATCCTCCTCAAAGTACTTTCTCATCCGTCTTCTAGTCTGCCATTGTGCTGATAATTGGTGTTCTTCTTTAGTGTGGTAACCTGAAGATGCTCCCACGCCAGTCACTTTATGAAAGTGCTTTGGAGTGGCTTCGCCAACGTACGGGTGATGGGGAAGATGATAAGCTTATGATGCCTGCAATGCGTCTGCACGACTATTTCCCTGACGGACCTACGCCAGAGGATGAAAGAATGATAGACGTTGTTGTCGTGACTAATTCCAGTATGTATTCTGTTCTCTACCCAATACTATATCCAACCGACTTCTCCCTAGTTTGGGGCAGTTTGAATTATACTGCTCTCAGTTCATCTGACTCGCTCAATCGGTTCTGTAAAGAAATCACGTTTTTAGTTCCGCGTGGTGATGGTGAACCGGATTGGCAGGTTGTGGTTAACCTGAATAACTATCTCGGTCAACCGTCGTATCCTCAATTTGTCGAGAATGTAGTTCAAAGACCGAGGCAGGCAGCAGACGACGGTAATAGTAGGGCCTCTGCAAAAATGGTTGTATCCTGTTTGAAGGCATACCTTCTCAATTGCTGATTATTTCGGTGGTCTGTACAGGGCCTCCGGAATATGCTTGATGCAATCACACCTGAAGGCAACAATTCGGAGATTTTCTCTAAGCTCTTGAGTGACGAAGACGGAGCGTCCCCGTATGCGCAGTCGCATCCTGAGATCACCCATATATTCATGCTCTTTCCTTAACAAATTGCTGGCGATCGAGTTCAGTTCGTCTACACTGACGGCAGAAAC
>NW_006761412.1:0-2410 GCF_000271605.1 Fomitiporia mediterranea MF3/22
ATATTATCATATTAATATTATTTGCCAAGTATGAGCATTTGTTTCATAGTAGAATCATTATTTATTTAATGTTGAAGTTCAATTGCACATTGTGTTAACTTCTGTTATTTAGTTCTGATCAACATAGTTTTGCTTTGTACCGAATGATTTACCTTTATGATCCGTTATGTCTGTCTGTAACTTCTATTGCTTAGTCAGTGCTTAGTCCGTGAATTTCGTTATTCTATTTTTATTCTATTTTTCATAGTGTCTGTAGTGTTATACTTTCTGTTCTGTTGTTTATATTTAGTTATTAATTGTTTGTGCATATTATCCATTTTCTCCCCTTCAATTCAAGAAGGTATTTCTTTGAAGAATTGGATATTTCTTTAACGTTTATTAGTTGTTGTTATAATATATAATAATTGTAATTGCTTTCATGGTTTGATTTCTAATTATTAGTATTTTAAAGCAGTGTGTAACGTTTGTTATGTTCTATAATGAGTAATTTAAATGTTATTACTATTATATCTTTGTTACCATTAACGTTCGTCAACTTATATAATGTGTATTTTGTTCGTTATAGTAGATAAGTACACATTATGTATAATATACAAGTTTCGTTCACACTCATTATCTTTTATTAATAATTGTTTGTAACTATGAATGAATATTTTGTTTTTGTGTTGAAAACATATGGTAATTCGTTTGTTTCCGTATAATATTTGTTTAATAACATTATAATTATTATTTATGTAGTGCTTTTAGTAAATGCACTGAGTTCTATTAAGTACACTTGCATCTGTTATTACCTATTTTATATTATACTGTCCGAGATAATGGCTTAAACATTTTATTAATTTATTTAATCATATTATATTATGATTGTTTTCGATCATAATTATTATAATAATGCATTTGTAATAATAATATTTGTATTATTTGTTGTAATAGCCTTATCAGCTTAATACTTTGCTCCTACAAGCTATGTTGTCACAATGTAAATTTAATAATCGTTCATTAAGGTATATATGCTGTACAGTTGATGTTGCTGTTGCAACTTCAAAATTTATTATATAATCAGCTGCTGTGATAACACGTTCTGTGTAATTAAGTTGTATTGATGTGTCGTTTCGAGTATATTAGAGATATAATTCTTTTGTTCGTTGTTAGTATGCATTTACACAATTGTATTAATGTGTAAAGTAGTATCATTTGTTTAATAATTATAATTTTTGCACTTGTCTTGTGCTGTAATCAGTATTTATGTGTTATGACATTATTTTTTTGTGCATAGTTAGTTTATATGCTCTGTAGTGTTGTTTTTTGGTTTGTAGTTATTCATTATACTTTTGTATATCTGTACTTGTCTGTATATCTTAGATATGTGTATTATATTCAGTATCTGATAAGTAATTGCAATATCCAACATGTAACTGCTGAATCCAATATGTTACATATAATTGCTCAACTATAATATGTGTTAATTATTATATTGTTCTGTATTTGTTCTGTTAGTTCTATCTGTATTATTATCATTATTATTGTTATTATTATTGTTATTATAGTGTCTGCAATTGTATTATCGTTTATAATACATGTTAAATGTTTTATTTATTCGATTTAATATGCTGTTTAGCATATATGCACTCGTTTTGAGTATTAATCATTTGGCTGTGATATTACTATATGTGTTATAATTCGATTTATGCTATAACATATGTATGCTTGTTGACAGTGTCAATCATTTGTACTATTGTAATGTTAATAGCAGAAGAGTAGTGTTTGCTTTATTAATCCTTTTAATGTTCGTTTTTTAACGTTCGTCTGTAGTATGATCAGTTAATTTATTATAACATAATCTCTGTGATATTATAGAATATTTTAGTGATTAAATGTTACAGTAAGTGATACTCATTGTAGTTTCAACATTGCCTGCATAGATTATGTTATTACTGGGCCAATGATTATAATCACTAAGATGACAATCATATAATGTCTGGGTTGTATGTAGTACAGTAGATTGTGTGTCTGCAGTGTATCAATTTGCGTTTGGGATACTCAGACAGGTGAGTTGAGTTCCATGTTGTAGTATGCTGTGTGTGTGCATGTGATGTGTAGAACTGTATAGAGCATAGACATAGTAGAGTGTAGATAAAGTGTAGGCAGGGAGCTCAAGGCTCATAACCTGTTAAGAAAGGGGAAAGAGAGGTTATGTGAGAGGCTTAGAGAGATCACACAAAGGAGGGGGGATAGGTGGACTCGGCTTGCTCTCTTGCAGCTTGCTTCATTGTCTGTTGATTAGTTAGTCTATATATACTATGTAGGTATGTCTCAGATGTAGAATGTATGATGGAAGGTATTCCATCATTGTTCGTCATTGCTTGTAATGTAGTTTATATCATCTGAGACATACTCTCATGTAGTCTCA
>NW_006761413.1:0-2408 GCF_000271605.1 Fomitiporia mediterranea MF3/22
GAATTACCTAGTACACAATGTAGAATTACTAGCAGGAGTAGAAACTATGCTAAGACACAAAAATCTACTACAGGGAACGTATTTCTTTTGGTATACTGATCACAGAGTGTTAGAACACATTCTAAGGCAACCAGTATTAAGTGGAAGACAAGCCAGATAGTTAGAGAAGATATCAGACTTTGATTTCACTGTAAAATACATTCCAGACACTACAAACATTCTTGCAGACACATTATCATGCATATACTCAGGAGATTTACTAGGAACAACTTGATCTCAGTAAGAATATACACTACAACTCAATGACAATGATCTATCAAGGATTAATCAAGTCAGGAATAACATTTCACAGCTGTTAGAGATACAGGATACTGTATATATTGAGGCTAGACTAGCAGTAGTAAGGAAAACTTCACCTTGAGGATTGATTGCAAGTTGACTACACAGCAGAAAGGCTAGATTAATTACCAGACATGCTAGGAACTCACAGACAGACCTCCAAACAGAGGGCATGCCTGCTACAAGGACTAGAAGCCAGTTTACAATACCAGAGAACACAGAGTGAGATCAGGAAACGGACACACACAGTGAGGTATCAGAAACACTGTCTCAGAACACTGAACAATCAGATTTGCATGAAATAAATTCACCTACAAACGTACCAGACACCAGAAGTAATACACAAGGATACAGACATTCAGACAATGATATTAGATTGGAAATTAATGATCAGAACGTCCCAGTACCAAAGAACACTACTGATCAACTCTGGAACTCAATTGAACCTTAATTACCTGATATAATAGCTCAATCTTTACTAGATTTACAATTCCCAGAATGTCTCAAAGGCAGATATCATGAGGATAACTTCTTCAATCAGATATTACAAGATCCAAAGCACTTCCAGAATTTTCATGTTGAAAATGGACTCATATTTTGCCAGGAGGGTAAGAGGTACATACTTTACATACCTAGAATTCTAATACACAACAGAAACACTAGGGAAATTGTAATAGAGCATGCACATTCTATTTTGGCACACCTAGGACTGCAAAAGACACTTTTGTACCTTAGAGAACAAGTTTGGTGGAAGGATATGATCATAAACATTAATTCCTACTGTGATTTGTGTCATACATGCAAGATTAGCAAAACTAACAATCAGAAACCGTTTAGTCTACTACATCTGCTCTCAGTACCTAATAAGCCTTGGGAAGGCATAGGAATGGACTTTGTTGGACCTTTTCCTGAATCAAAGAACCATTTGGGACCTTTTAATATGATTTGTACAGTTATTTGTTTATTAACTGGTATGGTACACATTATTCCTACTAGGCAAACATACAGAGTAAGAGAAATCGCATAGTGAATTACATTAGTTACTAGGTATAGAAATCAAACACAATCAAATTGATTGAACAATTATGATGAGACAGAAACATTATATTGAAAATGTATTAATTCAATATAACTTGCAAAACAAAAAGAACTTGCAAACACCTATACAACCAAATACTCAATTAGTTACAGACAATAATCTACTAGAAGATGAACACACATTTATGTCCAGAATACTGTATATGAATATAGTTGGATTCCTACAATATATAGCAGATTGTACACAACCTGACATAGTGTTTATAACATCTCAACTTGTAAAATACTTAAAATGCCCTACTATGTTACATTATAATACTATTGTGTATTACATACATTACTTAAAGGGAACTAAAGACAAATGGTTACTACTAGGACAAGGGAACCATAATAATATTATTGGTTACACTAATACAGACAGTATGATACAAGAGAATAATAAAGCAATCTCTGGATACACATTCTTCTTAGGAGAATCACTTATATCTTGGTCAAGTAAAGGACAAAAGTTAGTCTCTTTATCAACATACAAAGTAGAATTAATTGTGCTATCAAATGGAATACAAGAAGCTATAGCATTACAATACTTAGCAGAGGAGATACTACAGATCTCTAACACACTTACAAATATTTACTGTGATAATCAAGTAGTAATTAAATCTATAGAAGTAGACAAAACAAAATACTCAACACAAACTAAGTATATTGGTTTACAGTACAACTTTGTTAAGTGCTATGTTGAGGAACAACTTATTAATATTAAGTATGTTCAAACAGATGAACAGAGGGTGGACATCCTAACTAAATCATTACATGTTCCAAAGATCAAACACTTAATAAACCTAATAAGTCTAGTTAATGTTTGAAGGAGACTGTTAACTTGTATTGTAAGATATACTCACTTTACTAGTCCTAATCCTTAGGAATAGTAACAGAATAGAGTATAGAGGGTAAGACTTGTAGACTTGTATAGTGAGAGGGTAGAGGAGTCCTGCTTTAGTCAAGCTACAAGTGTAGCCTAGTAGGTTGGT
>NW_006761414.1:0-2407 GCF_000271605.1 Fomitiporia mediterranea MF3/22
CTCAGAAAGTAAAGGATACAATACTACAGGCACACAATACAATCCTTCAGGCAAGGGTAAAGCAAACTAGACATGCTAATAGACACAGACAACCCTCTTCCTTTGAATTAAACAATCTAGTGTATGTTTCTACAAAGAACATGAATCTACCAAGACAGTGAGTAAGGAAACTAGTACCAAAGTATATAGGACCTTACAAAACAATCCAGAACACAGGAAACAAGGCATTTGAACTAGATCTACCTAGGGAAATGAGGAATCATAATATACACCCTGTATTTCATTCATTGCTACTTAGGATACATGTTCCAAACAATGATAGATTATTCCCTGGAAGGGAAGTAGAACAAGTTACTGGATTAAACAATGAGAACAAGGAATGAACAGTAGATTTGATTGAAACTCATACAGGACAAGGGACTACCACTTTGTTCAAAGTACTATGGAAGTCCAGAGATCACACATAGCTACCCTATGATAAAATTGCACACCTTGAGGCATTAAAGGAATACTTAGACATACTTAGAATCGATTCTATTGATACACTAACTCTAGGAAAGGGAAAACTCAATACTGATGACCCTCAGGTTAGTATCAGTCTAGTAAAACATGAGGCAACCTTTCAAACACAATGCTACAGCATGGACATACAGGTAGACATACACAAAGGGTTTAAAAACTGTGCATATAGTCACTTTACTACACATATCATGTCTACTACTCAAGAATCTGTTGCTCATACATTTGCATCCACTTTTCTACAAGGCACGAATATGCCTCATCCTCCTCTACAACTCTTAGTTGGCCCTCGAGTGCAACCAATCATACAGGATTAGGTTACTCACAACCACAGTACAAGCACTGACTATGTTTTCGATTGAGAGGAGCTCAAGGAGATTGCAGCTTTCTCCAGGGCTATCCACAACAATTCCCTCAACCCTACTATACAACTCCTAGAGCATTATCTTATTGTATTACACTTGTATAACTTCCACATTCCTTCTCATGCAAGACTGAGCCCACTACCACTGTTCCAAGACTGTGTTCAACATGCTAAGATGATACAAGTGTCCCAGGACTTTGTATACCATAAGAATATGGCTTTGAACCAAGGTAAATGTGCATATATTCTACATTATATTATTACAAGCACATGTACCTTACTGTTTTACTTAGGTGCAAAGTGTAGAGCTGAGCAAATCAACAATAGAACCACTATATTCTACTCACACAACTGTAAACGTTCTTAGATCGATTTGCAATTGCCCTTGACGTCCACCAATCTTACTTTAGTACTTGATATGAGTGCTCTGAGCTCATTCAACACTCAAAGCATTACTCTACTGCCAAATCCACTGCTTTCCACTCAATCTGATGACTATTCCAACCAATCCACTACAAGTTCCACCAGTTCCACCATAGAACATGTCCAAGCCAGACAGGAACACATCCAGTCCACTATAGGACCAATTGAAGACACATCCATGGCTGCAGAGAATGTCCTAGCACAGTAGTACTGAACTTTGTAGTAAGTTACTAACGTTTTCTTTCGTTTTTGTGTTGTTATTTCGTTTATTCTAGTACTAACTCCCTTAGCATTTAGGACTAAATGCTAGAGGGCGAGTGTAACGATTGTACTACCTGCACATTTGTGCAACATGTGTTGTAAGTGCTTGTGGGTGTTTTCCTTTTTGTTCACTAGACTACCCTGTATCCTACTACATGTGTATACACATATATAAAGGGTTTTCGAGCTAAGGGTTAGGGGATTCTTTCTCCTTCTTGGCACTCGATTACTAGGTTATCCTAGTCAGTAGTTGAGTGTGCTGGTAAAGAGAGAATCTTTGCATAAGGCTAGTATACCTATCCTTACAAGATGGTAGTAGTGTTGAGGAAGTGAATACAGATTCTCTAGTTAATAGAGGAGTAATTACAGTAGCTTCTAAGGATACTTAATACTAGGTGTAAGGAAACCTACTGTTCCTTAAAAGAGAATTCTAATTGCCCTTAGTTCACTCAACTACATCACGAAAAAGTCTTAAGTATTATACTTGCTTGTAATCTTGTATATTTTGTATATTTTATAAAATTTGTCCAATTACTTATAATCTTCCTGGGGGGTTAAGTAATGACAGTACAATGTTAGATAAGTAAGTAAGAATACTTTTAAAACTTGGCAATTTCCATTATAATTTTATAAATTGTCAAGTTATAAAAGTGATTATAACACTTTCTAAGATTACAAGACTAAGACATACTTATTTATTTGAGAAAGTATAATATCTGCTTATAATGCTTATAAGTCATTACAAGCATTTGAATGGTTTGCTTTTGCTTAGTATACAATTTTGTATCAAATAATTAATCAAATATAATTATATTTAAATTATAGAATACAAAATAGTAA
>NW_006761415.1:0-2406 GCF_000271605.1 Fomitiporia mediterranea MF3/22
AATAATATAATGAATTACAGTACCATTTAAAGTAGTATAAACATTTTATATACATTATAATGTAACTGTAAGGGTTAGAACACAACTATAAGGATAAAATAAGGTATATTAAAGTATATAAAGACTCTAAAAGTGTTGTAAATGATTACAATTCATTGAATACAATATGATAACCTTAAATTATAAGCTAAAGCATTATACCTATATTATAATTTTGAAGACAGTCCTATATTTACATTGTAAAACAGTTTGTATTATCTATACAATGATTTCAACTACCTGTAACACTTATATTACTCTGTTTAAGAGAATATAAACATGCCAGATTGCTATCAACTGTATTATAAAGTAAATTAATACTTTTATTTTACATCTAAATATAATAATTGATTTGCTTTACAGCTTTGCTACTATCACGAACATTGATTACGTAATCACATGCTGAAGATCGAGAGCATATAATGATGCACTTACAGCTGTCACTCTTTCTCTCTGACCTCCACCATCTCTCTAAGTCTAACCCTCTGCCCTGACACTATGTTGTTGCTTTTGTTCTCTCCAGCCCAGTCCTCTGCTTGCAAGCGTCCTCCAGCAGGTACTCCGAGTGCAACAACACAGACAATAAACATTGCTGCAACTCGTCTCTCTAATCTACTGTTGCAGTGCCTGTACGGAGCCTCATATCCCATGTTGTGCCACTGATATGACTACACAGTCCTTCAACGTAAAGTGGTAAGCAGCCAGTCCACTTCATAATAGCCTGCACAATAGTTGCTCATCCCTCTCCTCCCAACATTTTGTCTCCCTTCCATCCCTTCCGCTCCTCACTCTGTGTCTCGTGTTGCCTCTCCTTCATTGTCCTCCTTTTTTTACGTTTGCCTTCCTTTTCGCATTCGCATTCACGCATCTTGTTGACTAATGCCAAACGACTCCTTCAATAACTCCATGCATCCGCATACTTCTTCCCACTCTGCAGTACAAGCAATAATCAACGAGCACATGCTTGCAACAATGTCCATGTACGACCACTCCTATGGTACCACCCTCTCTCTGATACTGTACGTGTTCTACTTCTCCATTCATTCCATGCTTGACATCACTCTTGACAGGTCCACCCTACTTGTATTTACATTCCTCAGTGCTGTCCATGACACCATTTAGAATAAGGTAAGCAGTGGCCACTGCTTACCCCTCCTGAGCCGAGTCTGTTCACGTCACCCATGTCACCCTCTCCCTTCGAGCCAGAACGTCCCAGAGATACACCTTTGCAATCACCCACAACAGCTAAGTTCACTGCACCTCTGATTACAAGACATAGTCAGAGCATACAACGTGCACGTATAGACACGGCTTCGCCTGCTGCCCAATCAGCTCGTTCAATGCTCAGGACCTTAACCTGGGTGCGCCACTCATCCTTGCTTCACACTGTCACGGTGCATCCTTCTTTTTGCTTAAGTACTAGCACACACTAACATTTCACTCTGTCAGTTCCATAACCTGTCTCACAAGCACAATCTCGACCTCTGCAACCCTCACAACATCACAATCCGCACACACACACAACTCGATTCGCTGGGACTGTGCAGCAACCAAGGCACAGAGACGAAGACCACATCAAACAGCCTGAGAACGCATTTATCCTCTTCCGTTGCGAATGCTGTTGGAGAAGGAACGAGGCAGGGGCAGCTTGTCATACATTGCAAGTACTGTGACTCAGTGTGAGTGTCTCTTTGTCAGCATCTACCGCCGATTCTGACGACTACGGCGAATTCGATTCGCTCTTCTCCGATAGTTCACTGTATGGCTGCCCGTTCGGATATCTGCACACGGCGTGCAGTAGCGTGCACGAAGTGGAGATGGCGGACTGCTGATTTTGAGATGGGTGATGCAGAGTGCTTGCAAGGACGGGGTCAACTGCAAATACGGTCATTACCGCTGAGCCTCTCGATGCCCTCGCTTTCTAGTAATCCGTCTGGATCTGGTCAAGGTATGAGCCTGGCAATCGACACCCGTAATGCACTCGTTCGCCGCTCGAGTCTGGTCCGATCCCAACCTCTACCTACTCGTATTTGCATCACAGCAGACATGGACACTCTCACTCGCTCTCTGCACAAATCTTGACGCAGACTGCACTATGTATGTGTTTTCAGTTTATTTTCCTTAATTATTGTAGATAATGATGTATCGTACAAATATTTTAATATAATTGATTTTTGTTATTTCAATAATGAATGGATGTAAGGGGAAATTATTATTATTAAGAAATAATAACTATGTATAGTCTGTAAAACATTACAAACATGTGTTACCCTTCCAAAAGTTGGTAATCCTTACAATACCTTTCAAAAAAGGGAGGTCCAATATTATGCATTTTATATGTTTAAAAGGGGTATTACCCTTATGTAC
>NW_006761416.1:0-2405 GCF_000271605.1 Fomitiporia mediterranea MF3/22
GTTTTTAGTTTAATAAAAACTTTGTATATTTCTTACATTTATATACAATCATTATAATTACATTACAAGTAAAATACAAGTAGTGTTTTAGAATGTAATGCTTATGAAATCATTTCATTAGATTACTTTTGCTATTATTAAATACATTTGTTGCGACTTTTTCGTGATGTATGTGATCCATACATCCTGTGGAGAAAACAATGTGTGTAAGCCAATTCTAAGACTGTGTACTCTTGCAGTTCTGTTTGCAAATGCTTGTAATGTAGAATAGTTGGGTGTTCTCAGAGTAGGCTTCTATGAGTCATGTGAGTGTTTGGAATTGATCAACATGATTGTCTGTATGTGATGTACAGTTCTTAGTGTGATACTGATTGTTTCATCTCCTAGTGTGTCTGCTTGTGACTGTCTACAGTCACATGGTTGATTTAATGATTGGCAGGCTGAATATAAGTTCTGTGTGTGTGTGAACATTGTTACTTATTCTTTCTGCTTCCTTCCATCACTCTTGCCATGTTATTACTGCTCCCTAGCAAATCCAACAGTAAGTGTTGTACTCTTTTCCACTCTTTTTATACTGATTTTGTGATTTTCCTCAGAAATTGTGTGTACAACAATGTAGTAGCTAGTAAGGGAATGGACATGGATGACAAGCTAGTTGAATGTATGCTTAGTAAGTACCTCTGTGAAGCACATTGTCTCTAACTCTTATACTAATGTGCTCTACAGGTTCTAATGTGGAAAACAAACTAGAGGACAAGGTTGTGAAGGAGGAAACCAACAGATCAACCACAGATCCTAAGTCTAAAGACAAAGAGAGCTCAGATGATGATACTCACAATAACAATGATTCAGAGGGTAAGGAGGTTTTGTCTGTACTAGTAGAGGGTCAATCTAGTAGTAAGTCTCTTATTTCCTGATTTCTGATCTGTCTACTAACACAGAACATCTTGTAGATTGTAAGGTAACAGTAGAGGAGCTTGTAAAAGTAAAGGAGGACAAAGCTACTACTAGGGCTAAAGTAAAGGTAAAGACTGAGAAAGTAACACAGGCTAAGGTTAAGAAAGAGGCTCAGGCTAAGACAAAGAAGGAGAAGGAGAGGGGAAAGGAGAAGGAGAAGGAGAAGGAGAGGGAGAAGGAGAAGGAGAAGGAGAAGGCTACAGTCTTAGCACAGTCAGTAACAAAGTAGAAGGATAGGAAGGAAAAGGAGGGGTCTAAAGGTATGTGTGTAAGTATGGCTAACAAATTGTACACAATAACTAACTGTTTACACAGGTTCTGATACTGTTACAAACACAGAAAAGTCAAAAGTGGTAGTAGAAAAGGGGAACAAGCCAGGTATGAATTAAATGTATAGCTAACAAATTGTGTACTACTAATGTTGTCTTTACCTAGTTCCTAAAGAAGTTGTAAAACCAGAAAAGAAAAAGCCAGTTGTGGAGAAAGAGAAGGTCAATGTAAGAAGGGATAGGAAGGAGAAATGAGTCATAGTTAGTAAGTACAAGTATGGCTAACAAATTGTACCAAGCTAATATAATGTTTCTCCTAGTTCCTTAAGTAGTTACAAAGCTGGAAAAGAAGAAAGAGGACAAAAGTAAGGAAAAAGGTAATGTAGATGAGGGGTAGTTGATTTTCTAAGTATACTGACTCTATTTTGTTGTCTAGAGCCAGTACTAGTGCTCCTGAGCAAGAAGCACACTATTATAGAGGTGAAGATTCTAGTCTCTAGTAAGGAAACATGTGTAAAAAACCAGAAGGTTGTAGTAGAGTCTTCAAGCAAGGAGGACAAGGATATCCCTCCAGATTAGGCAGAGGGAATAGTCTTCTACACACCTGAGTGTGTAAAGTGTGTAGAGAGGTATAAGGGTCCTCAGGGATCCACTTACTAGACTGTAATAGATTGACTGTACTACAGTAATCCAAGTAAGTCTGTTTCAATCTTATTTTTGACTGTGTCAATAGTGATCATTTGTGTAGAAAACCAGTACACAGTGTGCATATTCTGCTACTCTAGATGTAGTCTGAAGGGAATCCAGTATAAGACTAGGGGGCAAACTGTAGAATTGTACAGTACAACTTGGAACCTACATTCTGTCATCCCTCCAATCATGTATAGTGAAGCCAGAACAGTCTACAACCTCTACTCACAGATGACTAAGGAGCTGAACAACCTGGAGTTGTAGCTGATGACAATGAAGAACAAGTTTGATACAAAGATCATAGCTCTAAGGTAGGGTATTAACTTCTTAGCCATAGCAGCAGAAGCCTCTGTAGATAGTAGGGTGGAAGAGTTAGAGTAGGAAATAGAACAGGGTAGAAAGTAGAGAAATAAAAGTCCAGTTTTGTTTTATGAAAAAACTAGAAATGTAAGGAATAAACAGAATAGAACAGAAATAGATAGAATGGAT
>NW_006761417.1:0-2405 GCF_000271605.1 Fomitiporia mediterranea MF3/22
AAGTATTATTAACTGCTTACCATCCAGAAACAGATAAACAAACAGAGAGAGTAAATCAGGAATTAGAACAGTATCTAAGGTGTTATGTTAATTACAGACAAGAAGATTAGGAGGAGTTTATTCTAACAGCAGAATTTGCCTATAATAATAAGTAACACTCTACTACCAAACATACACCCTTTTACCTAATATATGGAAGACATTCTAACATGACTTTCAATTATAGAAAGTCAAATGTGGAAGAAGCAGACAAATACCTAAAGGAAATAAAGATAGTACAAGCAAATGCTAAGGAAGTAATAGAGAAATCACAGGAACAAATGAAAAAGTATACTAACAAACACAGAGGAAATCTTCCAGAATTAAAGGAAGGGGATTTTGTTTTACTAGATAGTAAAAACTTAAATCTAGTAGTACTAACTAGAAAGTTGGCAAACAGGTATATAGGACTATTTGAAATAGAAAAACAAATAGGGGTAGTAAATTACAAGTTAAAACTACCAGAAGGGATAAATATTTATCCAGTTTTCTACTCAGGATTAATAATACCTTATAAAGAAAAGGAATACTTAGGAAGACAAGTGTATACTAATCTGGACCCAGAGTTAATTAACAAGGAATAGGAATACACAGTAGAAAACATTTTAGATAGTAGGAAGAGGAGGAACAAATATTAATATTTGATCAAATGGTTAGACTATCTAGACATAAATAATACTTAGGAACCATTTAGAAAAGGATTAACTAATTCAGCAAAGTTAATCAGAGAATTTCACATAAATCATCCAACAGTAGTAAAGCTACTATACTTAGAAAACTGGTTAACAAAGAGACTAGAGTATGGTTTACTAATAAGTAAAAGAATACTAGTTAAAGAACAGGACACAGGAGACATAGTCCTACAAGAGGAACAAATGTGGAAAGACTGGATGAAAAGGAAATCAGAGTCTTTAGAATACTTTAGTATTCTAGCTTCAGATTCAAGTACAAAAGAAATTAGAGAAGGGTTGGAAAAACTTTAGCTGAACAACAAACCTACTATAGAAAACCAACCTCTGAATAACAAAAGGAGACAAACTAGTAATTACAAGAGATAGTAACCTCAGAAAAAGAGAAACAATACTAGGGATACAGATGAATCTGAAGAAGACTATAGTACATACTATATAAAAACACTACAATTAGAAGAGGAACACACTAATTGTAAGGAAGAGTATAGTAAAATAAAGGAACACAATACTATACAAGGAGATTCTATTATACAACAACTTGAAAGATAATAAGAAATACAACCACAATTCACTCAAGAAGATATAAACAATATTATGGATCCAGATAGGATACTAAGAGCTCTTATTGAACAAATAAGACACAAATACATAGTCTAGTATAAAGAAGCAGAAGCAGTCAACAAACTATGGGTCAGAAGAACATAGGAAATAATTATAAGTAGTTACTTTTTAAAAGCAAAAAGTGAGGAAGACAAAAACTTCTTGAGGGAAACTATTAAAAAGGGAGTCACTCCTATAGGAGGAGACAACAGACTCTGGATACAGTAAAGGTATAATAGAAAACTGTCCTGAATATAATATTAAACTATTCTTATAATAAATCTTGAACAATGAGAATATTGTAGTATACTGTCCTGAATATGACACTAAACTATTCTTACAAAATTCTAAAGTACAAGAATATTATAGTATAAGGTTCTGAATAAGACAGTAAACTGTTCCTATAATAAATCTAAGGGAAAAGAGATTGTTATAGTAAGGTAGCTCTTAATTGAGTGAGTTAAGTCCTGAATAAGACATTAAACTATTCCTATAATAAGGAAAATTGTAGTATGGTAGCTCTTAACTGAGTGAGTAATGTTCTGAACAAGACATTAAACTATTCTTATAACAAATCTGAAGTACTAGATTGTTATAACAATATAATTTGAGTAAATCAGAAAATTACTCCTAATACAAGGATAAAAAGGGTATTAGTATATTATATGTCTCCTCTACACTCACAAAGACATATAATAAGGTGTTCCAAACACACCTTCTGAACAGAAGTAAAACTAAAGGGGGTAACTAAACTGGAAACCACAAACAAGAGGGAATAACTTCCTACCAGTTAAATTTAGTCTTTAGAGTGTACTATTTTAGTCAGGAAGTCTGAATACTAGTCAAACTAGAGCTAGCTAGTAAAGAACTAGGAGGTAGAGGACACATTAGTCCATATTGTAGACTAACACTGAAAGCAGAATTATAGCAACTAAGGCAAAGGTAGAAGCCCTTTTAATAAGTTAACTAGTTACAACTGTTAAAAGGAAAACTATACTCACAAGTGTAGCTCTCACTTTTCAGCTATAAAAGTAGGCTATAAAAATTAGCCAAAATGAAAGGAAAAGGTATTTA
>NW_006761418.1:0-2404 GCF_000271605.1 Fomitiporia mediterranea MF3/22
AACAGTGAAGGGAGTTACTAAAGTCACTAGAGTAACATTACTCTAGCAAAAGATATATAAGGAGGCCAGTTTGGCCCTCAAAAGATAGTTTTATCAACTTAAGTTACCTAGTACTTGGAAGTACTCTACTCACAATCTACTAGGCTACACTTACAGCTTGACTAAAGTAGGACTCCTCTACCCTCTCACCTTACAAGTCTATAAGTCTTACCCTCTATACTCTATTCTGTTACTATTCCTAAGGATTAGGATTAGTAAAGTGAGTATATCTTACAAGTATTTACAGATGGTTAAATTAACAGAGACTTTTAGTACTAGGAACTCCTACACTTGTAAGTATATATTATTAATAATAAAATACCCTCTTTGTCATCTTATTAGGTAGAGGATCCAGAACAAGGGATTTAAGTTCTTAACAATACAAAAATTAATATAATATCCATTATTAGAGGGAGGGCAGAACAATATACAGAATGACAAGTTTTTAGAGACAGGGAGTAGGAACAGAGAGAGAGAAGAGGTATATGTAAAAAAAGACAGAGGATAGGTAAAGAAGCTGAAAGTAAGGACTATAAGAGGAAAATGTTGAACAATCTGAAATAAAGAGGGGAAGGGGTTACAAAATACAAGAACTAAGTATTAAGTATTGTAAGAACAGCTATAAATGAGTAATACACAGAGCAGAACAAAGCAGAGTAAGTGTAATAACATATGATAGTAGTACTAATACAGATGTGTTACAAATAAAGAAATACATAGTTGAGATAGACAGTAGGTTGTAAGTTTATAATAGGAAGTAGGAAGAAAGGTGATAAGAGCTTGAGGAGGCTTGTTGTACAGAGTATAAATGTTGTATGAATGTTTGTATGTATATACAAAATTGTTTATACTGTTTGTGAGTTGTTTCTGTAGTAGGGATAGGATTAGAGATTGAGATACAGGAAGGGGAATATGATAAAGTTTGATAAGGTAAGACAGTTGAATCTAAAGCTGAATCTAAAAGATTGAGAGTCCAAAAAAAAGTTGAAGAAGATAGAACCAGGAGAGAAAGGTTATAGAGTAAAGAGTTTAGTCACTCAAACCAAGTGTGAAAAGCACAGCAGTCTAAAGTAGTCAATCCAAAAGTATTAGTATTAGTACTAAAGTTGTACAAAAGAGTAAGAGTAACTCAGAGAAAACAAAAAACTAAAAGCAAATTGTGAAGAGAGAAGGTATGTAAGAATAAGGGGCAAGGTGACAATTGATCACTCAGTGTCTCTTGTCCTTATATTGTATGTATTCTAACTAAGACATTATGAAGTCATTGTCTTGTAATAAACTCATTATCTCATAATACTCCCCTTCAAACTCTTACTAGTCTGAGTAAACTGGTAAGATGTTTGACTTGTGGTACATATAGTACTTTTGTTAATATATCTGCTCTTTGATCATTTGTCTGTATGTATTTCATATTTATGTACTCTAACTTAATATAGTATTTAATAAAATCTTTCTTATGATCTAAATACTTTATCTGTTCTGAGTATTTGAGTTTGTCTGATGTAACTGTTTGTATAACAGTATTGTTATTGTAATAAATATTAATTGGTGCTTCAGAGACCTGCAGAATCTCTTCAGCTAAATGAGTAAGTGTAATCACTTCTTGTGTTCCTCTTGTAAGAGTTATTAATTCAGCTTTATATGTCAAATTTGCCACCAGTGTTTGTCTTTTACTTGACTACAAAACTAATGAATCACTCAAGTAAAATGTATATCCTGATATTGTACAATGCCCTTCTTGTATCATACTGTCTATGTCTGTATATCTGTTCAATATTAATTGATTTGTGCTGCTAAGTTGGAGTCAGACATTGTTCATAGTTTTTAAGTACATGTAACAATGTTTAAGTGCTAGATAATACTCTATACTAGGGTCATTAAAGTATTTAGCTAACTGATTTGTTACAAACACTATATCTGGCTGTGTACAGTCTGCAATGTATCTAAGTGTGCTAACCATGTTTATGTATAGTATATCAGACATTTGTTTTCTATTATTATTAGTTTGTAATACTGTTTTTAATTGTGTACCTGGTTGTATAAGTGTTTGTATACTCTGTTCATTTGTAAGTTTGTAATGTTTGATTATACTATTAATATAATGTGTCTAACACATTCTAACAAATCTATACTCTCTGTTGTGTTGAATCTTTATACTAAGTAGCTAATGTAATTCACTACTGTCTGTATATTGTAAATAATGTACAATAGATTGTTTTATCATTGTAATAGTATTATTATTTATTACTACAATAGTAATATTGTCAACATGTACAAATAATATGGTTACAGTTATTTCTTTCTTCTTTGTAAAGAATACAGTATTATTATGTTTGGATTTTGTTAATCCACATTTAAGTAGTAT
>NW_006761419.1:0-2401 GCF_000271605.1 Fomitiporia mediterranea MF3/22
TTATTACTACATTGCTGATTATGTCAGATCATTGCACAGTAGGACCCACAAGTGCATATATTCTCATTGTAGTTAGTTACACTTTCTCCTCATGTATCTACACATGTATACCCTTATAAAAGACAGTATTGACTGCTGGGTAAAGGGGATTCTTTTCCCCTGACCCCTCACTTGAGTACTAGGTTATCCTAGTCAGTAGTTGAGTGAACTAAAGGCAATTAGAATTCTCTTATGAGGAACAGTGAGTTTCCTTACATATAGTAATTACTAGGAGGTTTGTATTCTTGTCTAAATGTTTTTGTGTGTACTATTCCTCTCTCTAGACTAAGAGCTGTATCTGTCTATTTCTTAAATGTCCATTCTGTATAACTAGAGATAGTAACCAACTGTTATAATTTGCTAGGGTTTAATCTATTTTTATATAAATGAATTGTAACAGGATTCTTTCCAAGTACTCCTAGTTTATACTCATTAGGTAGGTAGACTAATATTCTCTTGAATGTTTTATTGTATTCTATAATTGTTAGTTTTCCTTGTCTCAAATTGTGTATTTGAGTTTAAGCTGTCTCTGTAGAATCATAGTATTTTCTACTTGCTTCTCTCAGATCAGTTAAAAATGTATTATAATCTTTCCAGATTTCTGGAACTAAGCTTTTTCCTTCTGTCACAAATGATATTGTCTTTTCATTTATGTGACTTACTATTTTCCCTCTTAAGTATAGAATTACTGTTTCTACTTTTCCAAACCATTTGTAATATTATGATATCTAAAGTGTATTGTTAGATTTGTTTTAAACACTTTTAGATCTTCCCCTTTCTGTCCTGAAAACTTTAGCAGTTTCAGATTGATTTTCCTTGTTCCCTCCATATTACTCTCTTTCTAGTTACTAGATTCTGAATTTAGTGTATAAGAGTCTAATAAACTTGACTCTAAACTAGTACTACTTTGATAGGTCTGATACAACCAACTATAATAATCTAATGTTAGTATTCCTTCTACTATAAAGGTATCTAGTAACATAGACTGTTCAATTTCTTTAACTGTCTAGCCTTCCTAAGTAATAACTTCTGACTGACCTTAGAGGCTTCTAAAGGATCCTAGTAGACTATCTAGATACTGTGTTTCAATTCTACTATAGTCTTAAAATGTTTGGATTCCTCCTTGTATTGTGTTAACAAGCTCTTCTTCTTTAGCTGAAGAACCTAATAGTTCACTTTCTTGATTTTCTTAGACTGTGTTTTCCTAAGTGAAATGTTCTTGTCTTTAAGAGTATTGAGTATTAGAAGTACTTCCTTCTCTCCTGTTACTTTGTTGTTCCTCTCTACTAATATTTTGTAATATAGTAGTTAGGTTGAATTGTGACTGTACTAACCTATTCAGGTATACTTGTAATATTCCTGATTCAACTTGTACTTCTTGTACTCTGTTAGTAAGGTCTTGTATTTTGTTTAAGATTTCCTGTAACTTTGTATGAATATTAAAAATATTCAGACTTTGTGTATCTAGATCTGATTGTATCCCTTCCAGCTTTTCTCCTTATTGTTCTGATTGTATAAGACTACACAAGTATGTGATTTCCCCTTGTATAGTTCTATAATGTAGGTCTTGACTTTGAGTAGACCTAATTATTCTGTTAAGACTTAAAAATTGTTGTATCCAAGCTTTTGTCCTTGTAACCTAAAGGCTATAATAGGTCCCCAGTTTGTTTGAATAGGAGTAGTTAGAGTGTGAACTTCTTCTTTAAGCCAATCTTGTACTGTTCCCTAATTGACTCTTCCTCCTACTCTAAGTATATGTAACAAAGAGTGTTCTTACAAGTAGTAGGAATATAAGAATAGCTGAGGGATTTAATAATAAAGGACTGTATAATAATAGGCTTCTACCTGTGTCTAGTACTAGTTGTTGTATGTATAATATTCTAATCCTTTCCTTGATCTGATACAAAGCCACTTTTTATAGCTTGTTAACTTTGTTTAGTATAATATTACAAAAGTTACTTACTTTTACAATATCTGAATATCCTTGTTCTAGTACAAGTAATATACTATGTAACAGATTACAATGTTGTTGTAATGTGTATAAGTAGTCTGAGTATCCTTAGATTTGTTCAATCTAAATTTGTTAATTAATAAGAGTGCCTGTTATATAGACAACAGTTAATACTACTCTTTCTTACTTGAAAGAGTCTAGAGGAATTTCCCCTTGTATCCAAAATAGTATTCCTTTAATACCTCCTAGTATTAACACTTGTTCCTATGTGTAGACCACTAAGTAATCAAGAACTAGTAGTACTTCTTAATTAACCTTTCTTTTCTTACTACAAAAGAAAGTTACTTACCTTAACAACTGTTCTAAGTAGTAGAGTAATTTATCTACCTACTTTGAATGTTAATTATTAAG
>NW_006761420.1:0-2398 GCF_000271605.1 Fomitiporia mediterranea MF3/22
TGAAATACCAAAAATACGAACAACACCTCTTGCACAATCCTATGGAGATCATCTCCATATTGATATATGGGGACCTGCCCTAGTACAAGCTTACAGCAAGTACAAATATCTTTTTACCATCATAGATGATACTACACAATGGGTAACTATGCTACCTATGTAGTATAAAAGCAATGCTTTCACTGAATATGTAAAGCATACAACAAAACTCTTTATACAGTACAGTATAAGAGTTAAAACTCTCCAAAGTGATAACAATACAGTGTTCCTAAGTAAAGACTTCACTATGTACATTGAAAGTTAAGGAACAATATGTAGATTAACAGTACACAATACACTGTAGTAGAACAGAGTTGCAGAATATATGTATAAGACTATCTTTAACAGTGTATGTATGTGTCTGTTATTAGCAAAATTACCTATGAAATTCTGGGTATATACAGTACAATATCAAACGTTTATTCATAACAGAATGCTAAGAGTTGCTTTTAATTTCGTAACACTATATTACAAACAGTATAACGAACATTATTAAATAGATAATATACAAGAATTCAGCACATATTGTATTATACAGAACAAACGAATGTATAAACTACAACCTAGAGGCTAACACACACAATGGCTAGGTTATGATAATGACAGTAAAGGTCACTTAGTGTGCCATGATAATAAAATTACTGTCAAGCATAACATACAATTCATAGACAAACCAATGTCTAGGATTGAAGGGGAGAATAATCATAACAATGATACATTAAACAATGATGAAACTCTTCCTAATAACAATAATAAAGATAAAGAACCTGTCATACAATGCTCTACATGAGAGCAAAGACTGGTTAAACAAACTATAGGTTTAAATTACAAAGACAATATAAACCTAGCTATGTATCTAACAGAATTTAACAAATTCCTTAACAAAGTCTATAACAATCCATTAATGTATTACAATACTATAACATGTATAGACAAAGAACAATGGATCAAAGCTATGAAGGATGAAATACAGTCACTTCAACAACAAAACACATGGATATATGCTATCCCCCCTACAAATACAAATGTAATTGGAACGAAATTTGTCTATAAAATCAAAAGACTGGCTAACAGCCAAATAGACAAATACAAAGCACAATTTGTAGTACAAGGATATGCTCAAAAGAATGGAATAGACTTCTATTCTGACAACTTATTTGCTCTAGTAACAAAACTATCAACAGTACAATTATTGTTATCTTAGGCAGTATCTAAGAACTACAAAATACATCAGATAGATGTAAAATCTGCATATCTTTACAGAGAATTAAATGAGGACAAACTCATCTATGTGAAACTGCTGCTAGGTAGGCTACTTACAGATATTAAACCTGGACAGGCATTATACTTAAATAAAGTGTTATACAGATTGAAACAAGCAGGTAGACAATGGTACAAGAAGATTACCAAACTACTACTTAAGATTGGATTAGAACAAGCTAATTACAATCACACTGTATTTTACAAGAAACAAAATAATAAAACAATTCTTGTAACATTTATGTATGTTGACAATATTACAATTATTGGCAAAACTATTGCTATAATAACAGCATTTAAACATGCATTAAGACAACATGTTACATTTACTGACAGTAACAAAATACATTAGTTACTTAGTATTGAAATAAGCTAAGATAGACCTCAACAAACAATTAGCTTACAGCAAAAGTATTATATTGAAAGTATAATCAAGCATTACCACTTCGAAAACAAAAAGGCACTACAAATGCCTATTACTCCTGGAATAGACCTATCTAACAATACAAACAATATGTATAATATGAATGAAAGTAATAATGAAACAATGCTATACATGAATATGGTAGGATTGTTAAGATATGTTACAGACTGTACACAGCCAGACATATCCTATATTACTGGGCAATTAGTGTGCTACTTACAAAAGCCCTAAACACATCACTACAAAGTAGTGAAACATTGCTTTGTGTATTTAAAATATACAACAAATTGTTAGCTTCAACTTGGAAGCACAAATGCCTTAAAACTATAAGGCTATTATGATGCAGACAGACAAATGACAGAAGGACATAAAGCAATAAACAGCTATGTCTTTCAATTAGCTAAATTGACCATATCCTAGTCAAGCAAACAGCAAAACCTGGTACTACTATCTGTTTACAAAGCAGAGTTGCAAGTGCTGGTGTATACTACTCAAGAAGCCATTTGGCTCAAACGATTCACCAAAGAAGTACTACAGACTGAATCAGCACCTATTATGATTTATTACAATAATCAAGATACAATAAAGACTGTAAAGTCTGACAAAATAACATACAATGCTCACACTAAACATCTTGATTTACAAAAAGACTTTGTACAATGTTACATTCAAAAC
>NW_006761421.1:0-2395 GCF_000271605.1 Fomitiporia mediterranea MF3/22
TCAGTTAACATCAGAACAGACATTTCCATCTTCAGGATTGAAGAAACAGTCAGTAATGAGTGCAATCAAAGTAATTCACATAGAACAACGTTCTATAAGGTACAATTGGATGTTACACTACAAAACTATTCAGTTCATAACAAAGAATTATTCAGAAACGTCAGAACCAGCTCAGACTACAAGGATATACTGTACAGAACACAGTTTCAGGAGAACATAAGGTATTACATTGCAAAATACACCTTCAGACAGTCAGGATTCATTGGAATAGACTCAGGATACTTTATTAGACATAGAATGGACATCACAGACACTCAAACGGATGTGCTAGTGTGCATATACTCAGGATACATAGTAAGGATTATAATATTCAAGCTACAGGATGACAATTACAATCTACAGGATGTAAAACAGTTACAATCTATGTAACACAATGATAGTAAGACACTACTGAGATCAGGAATGGATACACTTTGTATGGAACAAAGTACAGAAGTTCAGAGGGTGACTTCAAGCCAGAGAACAGGTTCAGAACCCAGACAATCCACTCAATCTGCTCAATCTGCTCAAACAGATTATCACACTGCTTCAAGGGAAAGTGAAGGCAATACACATACAGCCAGTGAAGATCAGAGCAATAGTGAATTAGCAATGATCAAACAGACTATTTGAGCACACAGGAATGATACTTCAATGCTACAGAAGGAAACAGAGTATCAGGACACTCTAGGACATCTATTGAACAATGATACAGTTCAATCTACTCTAGGAATGAGTAGTTACAATCAGTTTGAAGTACAAAATCACACAGAAGACCTCTCCAGACACTACAGATATGTTTTAGGACAGTACTAGACGTTTAACACTGAAAATGAAGTCATATTTCAATGAGAGGGCAAGAGGCACATGCATTACATTGCATACACACTCTTTGAGCATACAATCATGTTTGAACATACAATTTTCTTACTTAAGATACTATGAAACGATTTTGCAAAGGACTTTGCAGGACCAGACAGTATCAGTACTATAGGAAACAGGACACACAATAGGTACATAAGGAAAGAATACATCAGCACAAGGACAAGGACACAGAAAGACAGGAAGTCAGTGCTAGAGCACATTGATCCACACATGGATTTGCCAAATGAACAGAAAATTGGTAGCATACACTCAGGACTTCAGACAGTGCTACTGTGCATACAGACAGGACATTTTATTGAGACATACATGGAACAACACAGCATACAGACAGTTATGGCATTCAGGAAAGTAGAGAACACTACTTAGACATTTTGTGATAGAACATCACACCATGAGACAGCAAAAGTATACTTGGATGATTCAGGAATCGAATCAGTCAACTTACAAAGACACAAACGAGTTGAGACACAAGGAAACAGTATGAGAATACAGCAGGACATTCATTGTACACAGAGATACTGTGTATATACTCACATATCTAGTGATATTAGGCTCATACATTACAATCTCATTGAGTTTGAGACAATATTTTCATTCAAGGATGAATATTACACTCTAGGTTGCACTCTGCAATTAGTATTTGAACATTGAGCTCAACAGGATATCCAGTTTTGCATCACAGTTCATTATTGTAAGCAAAAGAGTACACATTTGGACACATTCTACCAATACGAGTGTAAGGCACTACATTTGCAGGAACTAGTCTATTAGAAAAATCAAGGACATAGCAGAGAAATTTTGGAATACATCTCTGCTACCTGTTATTGTATTACTATTCTACAGGAGCAGAGAAACACACAAGGTCAGCTAGAAGCTACAATGCTAATCCATTCTATTAAGGAAGAAGGCTATAGCTTTGTTGATCAGGGATTTACCTCTGTGCTTCCTGAAGACACAGGAGAAGAGAATATTTGCAATTACCACACTGCTGGAATTTCCACTTCCATACATATCAATCTACACTGTGCATCTCAGAATACTCAAGAGCTGAAACACCATATCTCCCCAGGAACTCCACTGATTCCCTTTAAAAAGTGTTGTATTGATAGCAACAATCAAGAGGAAACTTTTCTACCAATTGACTATACAGTAATATTGACTATGTTTAATTCTATTAATGTTTTATCTAGTTTCACATAGTTTGGAACCATGCTACTCACTGTCTGGAACACCACCACTGTCTCAATACACACTGGATTGACTTTGGATCAGTTCAGAGAGGCAGTAATACATTACAAGGATGTTTCCCATACGTATGGGCAAGGTATTTTATTATTTACTTGTTACTAACTGTTACTTTTAGTAAGTTTTCTGCCTTTTCTACTGATTTTTAGCATTTAGGACTAAATGCTAGAGGGCAAGTGTAAGGATTTGATTTACTGGTTTGTATTTTACTATTACTACATTGCTG
>NW_006761422.1:0-2393 GCF_000271605.1 Fomitiporia mediterranea MF3/22
TGCATTGTCTACACAATTGTCTCAGTAATGTAGCCAAGGTTTAAAGCTATGGTATGGGGCTGTATTATGAAGGACAGAAAGGGTCCTCTAGTCTGTCTCAACTTTCCAGGAGGACAAGGTGGTGGAATGAGTGCACAACGTTATGTGAATCAAGTCCTCGAACCACATCTCAGGCCATTCTTTCTAGAGATGGAACAACAAAGACAGAAAGTCTGGTTCCAGCAGGATAATGCACCATGCCACCGGGCACACGAAATATCTGAATGGCTTGAGGAGAATGGGATTGATCAGTTTCCACACCCGTCGAAATCACCCGACTTTTCACCCATTGAACCAGTATGGAACGAATTAAAGGCCATTATCAGACGTTACCCAGAACCGATAAATTCGAACGAAACTCTAATTGCGCTCATTAATGTGGCTTGGAACTCTCTATCGATTGCACGAATTAATACTCATATTAATCGGATGCCAAAAACTATGGAGGAATATATTGCAAGAAATGGAGCAGCAACCCGGTATTAATTTGCAGTAATACTTGCATCTTATAATGTAATTTATACAGTATATATGTTAGATTTTTTTTGTACAAAATGAATAATTAAAATTGCATTTGTTGCGCAGTATCATGGCACAAAAGACTGTAACTACAAAAAGTAGGGCCGATCATTCCCACGCACGTGACTTACTTAGCACCTACCTCCATCTGTACTGTAACGTGATCCCTCTTTTCAAAGAATCCCTCTTTTCAATTTTTGCATTTGCACACTTTACACAATACCTTACACTACCAAAAAATTAAATGAGGTATATTTGTACTATAAAAAATATATTGTGTCTTTTTTTCTGTAAAAAAATTGATGAAAAATTTAAAAAATGGTAAATACTACTTTTTCCAATGGTAGCTTCAATTGTAATTAGCTCTATTAATTTTATTAGTAGATTTTTTGTTACAATTAGGCTTCTTATGTTTTCTATACATGCATAAGTGTTCTTATAATAATTTGTGAGTAGTATGCTGATTGTTGTGAATTAAAATTGTAGAAAGATTGGTTGAGAGTGACAAAAGCGTGACAATTGTGCTAAAGTATTATAGCAACATAGTGTGTTCACAAAGCTTACACGCGTCAAATCATTGTGACAACTTGTGACAAAAATTGAAAAGAGGGATCCTCTCCCTTCCTGCCTCAAAAAAAATCGTAAAAATTTTTTTGAAAAGAGGAGCATGTTTATAATATATAGATATACATATGTACAAATTTTACAGTTAAAAAAATGTGTGGTTGTGGCTGTAGAAAAAAATTGAAAAGAGGGATCATGTTACAGTATTACTCAAATCTGTTGCTAGTCTCAATACTGGACGAGAAGCACACAGGATGGTTGACGTTGTTGGGATACCATTAATCAGCTACGAAACGGATATTCTCGATTGTTGCAAAGGATATATGCAACTAATTGGCGTTCAATTGCAAACAAGCTTTTTCGACGGTGGTAGGATATGCACAAGCAGCGAAATTTCACGTTGATAATGCATTCAACAGTAGTCGTATGTGCTATTGCTCTACACAGTGTTCCATTTTCATTTTTATTTTTGGATAGAAATAAACAACTCCTGTAGACACTTTTCGTATCTGGCATGTCCTACACTGCCGTCACACTCTACCGAGAATTCTGTGCTGTGACTGGTTATGCAGATACGCCGATTGTTGATACAGGCACGTTTGCCCCGGAACGACTTGTTCCGGCAGAAGACGCCTAGCGAACTCGAGTGAGGCGCTGCCGTGTTCTTTTACGCCGCAACAAAAATATGTTAGTGTGCTACTAGTTGTGTAAGATGAGTCTTACATTTTACAAGGCAAGGAATACAACGAATCGGGATGTCATTGGGATTTCTACGTATAATATTAATGTTATGCCTGACCAAGTACATTCGAGATTCATCAGGACGCGGTTCAGATTGGCACAGTGCTATAACCACATATTTGAGCAAGCGTACGGATTTCTTGGCTACGGCGGCTGTAGCTTGGGCCGTCTTGTGCCTCGGATCACATCCCAGTTTGCTTCCGCTGCATTAGCTCATATGTTGATGATATTGTGCTCTCGTATACTGTAACATGATCCCTCTTTTCAATTTTTTTCTACAGCCACAACCACACATTTTTTTAACTGTAAAATTTGTACATATGTATATCTATATATTATAAACATGCTCCTCTTTTCAAAAAAATTTTTACGATTTTTTTTGAGGCAGGAAGGGAGAGGATCCCTCTTTTCAATTTTTGTCACAAGTTGTCACAATGATTTGACGCGTGTAAGCTTTGTGAACACACTATGTTGCTATAATACTTTAGCACAATTGTCACGCTTTTGTCACTCTCAACCAATCTTTCTAC
>NW_006761423.1:0-2392 GCF_000271605.1 Fomitiporia mediterranea MF3/22
TCTGCTGATAGATTGATCACCATTAGTAATGATTAGAGGTTAATAATGCTGAGCTAGAGTTCTTACTAAGTAGGACAACAAAGGTAGCCTAGTTGATCTGGCCAATCTCTAGACTTGTGACAAATAGGGTTTTGTATATAAACTACTTAGTCCCAAGTCTTGAGTTAAGCTTTTCCAAACTTAGTTACTGTATTTTACAATTCCTAACAAATTGTCTCTACTGATTGCTTCTTTATATGTTAATGGATCTACCATTATTTCTGTGTTGAGAGGGGTTATACAAGAGGCTTAGAGGGATCACACAAAGAGGAGGGATAGTAGACTCAGCTCACTCTCCTTAGCATCATTGTCTGTTGATTCAGTAGGTATATATAATATGTAGCTATGTCTCAGGTATGTCTGTTACTTATATGTATCATTCCATATATGTTAACACTCCCCTTCAAACATATATTAGTTTAATAATATGTTTGTTTTGCAACTATTCGTTTATTTGATTTGTAGTTATTTTTATTTTTATTTTTAGGGGTAGTTATAGTACTGCTACCACTCCCCTTCAAACATTTATAAGTTGGCCAGACCTATAAGATGTTTGATTTGCAGATTGTTCCAACATTTTTATTAGTATTGTATCTGTATTGTACATTGTGTCTGTATTATATTTGCTTGTGTATTGCATATAATAATATCATTTGTATAATATAAATGTATTGTTTGTATTGTATATTTTGGTCCACTGTGTGTTAACTTTGTGCTTTGTTAGATATTTATTAAGTTTTTGTTCACTGTTGTGTCATTAGTTCTGTAGTTTGTTCATTGTTATATTATTAAGTCATTATTCATTGTCTTGTAGACTGTTCAATGTGATTGAAATTGTTCAGAGTTAATCTGAAGTTTGTGTGTAGTTTACCATTCAATGACAGTATTGTTTTCACAATAAATCGTTCGAAATTGTTATTAATATCATATGTGCTTCAGAGACCTGCAGAATCTCATGAGTACTGTGTAAGATCATAAATCATGTGTTTTATTTATTAAATTTGCTCAAGTATTACTAGTAATTTCTTTTTACTTTACTGTGAAACTAATGAATCATACTAGTAAAATGTATATCCAGTGTTGTAATGATATCCTTCTTTAATCATTGCTGTCCACGTTTGTCTATGTTTGTATATACATTAAGCATTCAGCAATAACTGATTTATGTCTTCAGATTGAAGCTTTGCATCAATTGTATGTTGTAATATTAATAATGTTATTTGTTTTTGCCAGATTACTTCATTCTAAGATCAATAAGGTTTTATGCTAACATATATTTGTTGCATAGATATTATATCTGGCTGTAGGCAGTTCACTATGTGTCTAGGTGTATCATATATGTATTATATCATGAATGTATTGTTTGTTCGTTTGCTTTACATTATTGTTTATATTTATATATTAATGTTGCATTTTGTAATGAATTGTTTCTAATGCATCCTGAGTAACTATGCAATCTGTTACATTATTTCTTCAATAGCCAACATAATTATCCATTGTAAATTGTTAGTAATGTGTGTTTGTATTATTTGTTATTAACAGTGTTATCATGAATTGTTGTGATCATAATGTCATGAATATTTATTAGTATTATGACTATTGTTCTTTGCTTTTTCTTTTACAAAGAATAGTGTATTGTAACACAATCCACATATAAGTAATATATTGGATTATGTTTATTATAATAGTCTCCTAGCATACTTTAGTTAATCTAGTAGTATGCACAATTATAGTATTTGTTTGACGTTTTATTTGTTAATTGATTTGCTAGGTAAAGTGTTTTATATATTGGTTTTATTTATTTTATTTGAATCATTGTATAGATATACTTATTAGTATCTATCTGATGTATTTCATAATGTTATAATACTGTTCATGCTTGTATTAATTGTACAGTGAGGGCAAATTAATTGTTTGTACAAGAATTGATTTAATAGTTTTATTTGATTATATGTATGTGCTCTATACTTGTTTGTATAGTTATTATCTTTGTATTGTTCAATTGTAGTTGTGAATTATATTGTAATACTATTTGTATTATTGTATGGATATATTATTTATTGTTTTATGTACATTCTAAAGTATTATTTTTGTTATTCATTACTTTTATCCATGAACTATAGTCCAGATTGTCAGTAACAGTATAGAGGGGACCTGAAGGCTTAGTGAGGGGACCCAGGCTACAACTATCCTACACAACAGAAATACAGAATGTGAGCACTGGAACATAGTCAGAACTTGCAGAACGGGTGGAGAGAGAGAGTGAGACAAGAGTAGAGTATATAGAGTGAGCCTAAGAGTACAGGACTACCTGGAGTAGACAAGATCAAGACTACAGGACTAGTCTGATCTT
>NW_006761424.1:0-2389 GCF_000271605.1 Fomitiporia mediterranea MF3/22
ACTACTATGCTACTAAATAAAAGGCCATTAAATGATGATAAGGAGTTGTAGTGTAAAAGAGAGGCTATCTAAGAAAAGGAAGGTGTTGTATTACTTATGCTCTAGTGTATCTACTCTACTTCTATGACTTGTAGAAATTCAGAACTACCTCCAAATGACTTGAAATTTAGTATTTAGTGTATCCACCCCTTGCTTTCTTCAATGCTTCTACTCTACTGGGCATAGAATCATAAAGTTTGGAAATATAAGAAAGAGGGATTTTGTACCATTCCTCCTGCAAAACCTTCCAAAATTCCTCCTTATTCTTTGGCTGCTCCTTTCTAGCACGAACCATAGCATCCACATAGTCCTATACATGCTCTATAATGTTCATGTCAGGTGAACTAGAAGCCCATGGAAGAAGATGAACATGATGAGACTCAAACCAAGCAGTAGCAAGTTTAGACTTGTGCTTAGGATCATTGTCCTGAGCAAAATGAGTATACTTCTTAGTGATTCTGAGTTTCTTCAAGGTAGAGAGAAGTGAACTCTATAGGATTTGTGTGTACATCTCTGCATCCATCTTACCCTCAATCCTATGAAGAGTCTCAACACTTTTGAAAGTGACACACTCTCAAACCATAATACTTCCACCTCTATGCTTCACCATCTTCTGTACATAAACATCATCAAACTCCTGCCCAGACCTCCTGTAACACTACTGACAACTATCAGAGCCAAAAAGATTGAATTTGGACTCATCAGAGAAAATGACAGAATGCCAGTCTAGAGCAGTCCAATCTCTAAACGTGTGTATTATAAGATAATTAGTTCATTAATAGACAAACTACAAGACAATGACTTCATAATGTCTTAGTTAGAATACATACAATATAAGGATGAGAGACACTGAGCAGTCAATTGTCACCTCACCCCTTGTCTATACATGCCCCTCTTAAGTTCTCCCTCTCAACAGGTTATGAGCCTTGAGCTCCCTGCATACACACATCCACTGTACACTCTAAACTCTTTACTTGCATACATTTGCACACATTTGCATTATGGTTCCCCCATGTACAGATACACACTGTAAACCAGCTAATGTACCTAAATACTTTGGTCAAAACATTACAATGCTTAAGACTGAAGTGAACTACAAGATGTAGCACTACTGTATTGTTTCTAGTGTTACAGCTACATGCTTTGAACACTTACTAAAGGATGAACTACAGAACAAAGCTGAGAGGGAGATGGCTAAGGCCATTCATGCATGCATAGTCAATAACATTGTCAACACAATATTGGCAAACTATATACACTTTGATACATCTATCTCTCAGTTAATGAAAGTGCTTGAAGAATGCTTTAACCCTCAGACAGTATGTAAAAAGGCTATCAACAAATCAGCACTGTTTATTTGTAGAGACTATGTAAAACATTTTGGACATACATTAGACAGACTTGAGGAAGCATATGCAACTCTGTCTGCTAATAGTGATCCACCACACAACTCTACATACAAAGCAGCAATATTACTTGCTACTCCTGAGCAATATACACACATAGTAAATACAATAATACAATCTACTGATACTCAAAACAAAGGCAAACCAGTCAATGAATATAAGAAAGTCAAACTGAAGCAACTAATCCTTACATTACAGAATGCCTACAACAATTACTATACTAAACAAGTACAAGATTCTAATGATTGGACAAAGAATAATGTATGTATTAATACAATGTATAAAGCTAATAAGTAGAGGAAATTCAATCCACCAAATCTGTTCAATCTGACAAAAGCAAAATGTTTCAATTGTGGAAAAACAGGACATTTCTCTAAGGAATACCACAAACCTCCTACTGAAGCTACAAAGCTTGCATGTGTCAAACATCAGGCTAATATTGTGTATAAAACAAATCAAACTGTGGAAAACACAACAAACACATTTATTATTGAAAACCCAAACGAAAATGATGTTGAATTAAAAGAAGGCAATGTTGAAATGAACAATAACACTTACACTCTTATTCCAAGCAACCAGGACAAACAATTCGAACAATACGTTTCCTAGGTATGTACTAATGTATTTACAAATACAATCATAGCTAACAAGAAATCCTATACACAAACAATGGATTTACTCAATTCCAGTACATTAATACATACTACTCCTTATCTATTTTGATTAACAGATGTACACAACATAACTCCTACAATTGTAACTATTGCAAATAGGTTAATGATGACTCTTAATTGAGCTGGATTTATGTGTATCAAAATCCTGAAGAATATACAAGAAAAAAGTATCATAACATTACAAAACATCTATTACTATCCACAAATAACCTTTTCCCTCATAAGTCAAGTACTACTATGTAGGGAAGGTTATTCTTTTATGTTTACAAA
>NW_006761425.1:0-2387 GCF_000271605.1 Fomitiporia mediterranea MF3/22
AATAATGTTATTAATTTTTTTAAATGTGGAAGTCCTTCAGAATAAACAGCATCAAGTGTATTAGAGTAGTATAGCTTTGATAACTAAAGGAGAAAGAATATAAGCTTGAAATAAAGGAGGAAGAAATTAATTAGTATTTATATAAAATAGTAGAATATGTATTACTTTATAAGAGGAGAGGTTTCCAAACAAACACAGTAGCTCAACTCTCAGAAGAGGAAGTAATATACTCTATACTGGAACTAGTATACACTAGAAGTATAGAGTGAGTGAGAGTGAGAGATAGAGGAGAGTGTAAGAGAGAGATAGTAGAATATAATTAAATAGTTTCCAATCATTATATTAAGCCTGTTCCTGTAATTTCATTAGTCAATAAACTTAAAAAAACAGATAGAATGTAATTATTTCTGTTTCCAATTCAAATTATTCTAGATAGAGTCAAAATTGAGTTTGTGTACTGAGAATATGTACTTAGATACAGTGGGCAAATTCCTTTCCCACGGGGTGTCCACATGTAGGTCAGACGCGTCAAACCACACTTTTTGACTTGTCATTTTATAAAATCAATAAAATATTTAATTTTTACTTTTTTACAAAAATAAAACCAGCATACTGTAGACAAGATGTTGTAATTTATAATTATAACTTTTTGTATTGTATAAGGGTTGTGGTGAATAGAAATGGGTGAAATAGTCTTAAATTGACCACATGGGGCGCCACGACAGTATGACCACGTGATCGGTTGTGGTTTCGAGACGCGCGAGACTTTAAACTCAACTCCGGACCACCACACACGTTGTATCCCTTCTACTATGTCTTCCAGCATGTCTTCCGAGCAGCACCACTTCGTGGTTTTTTTACCGTACAGTGTCAAGTCACAACCTAAATCCTTTCCCGTACTCGAGAATGCGTTGGTGCAGGACCTGGAAGATGCAATTCGTAACAATCAGAATTACAAGCGTTTCCTGGAGAACGAGGAGCTATTTCTTTATAAGGTCATTATGAGCCATCTCCCCTTCTCCGCCGTCGTGCTGGTAATTAACGTTGTTTATTCAGCCTGGTGAGCTGGACATGGAGCCACGCGATGCACTCTATCAATCCGCTTTGAAGTGGCTTCGCGAAAATGCAGATAGCATGATGAACTCTGTGTATCCCTTCTCAGAATATTTTGCAGATGGTCCCGCACCTAGGGAGGGCAAGAAGGTAGATGTCATTGCTGTGACCAATTCCAGTGCGTATTTCGATCTCAACACATCTACTGTATTCAACTGACTTCTCGCAAGTTTTGGAAAGCCTCGACAAGGTACCCGACCTCGCAGATAGCCGTGCTTTCAAGATGACCGAAGGTACATTTTCCATTCATCAAGTGTGCTTAATTAATGAAGCTGTTCACCAGAACGCCGAGCGCTTCCGGTTAGCAAAATCCGCCGTCTTCCATCTCCGTCTGAGGGTATCCGCGATGAGGCTGGAATAAAACAAAGCACTGATGAGAACCGCGGCGTGCATGCTCATCGTCCGGCTTCCAATTATGGACCACCAACAGCACTCTTCAACCATGCCCTCGCCAGGCTTAAACACCGCCTGCAGCATCTTGATGAACAAGCAGAGTTGGAGCCGCCCCCTAATATGCTCTTCACTTGCCACCAGTTCATTCTCACATCTTGTGACGTACACAATAGTGAAAACGACCGAGAACTTGCTTTGACAGGGTTCCTCAATGTGTTGGTTGGTGCCGATATGTCGCCAAAATTAAAGACCGAATCTGGCACAGCACAGCCAGATGCTATTTGGGGCGATCCGGTCCGTATTGTTATGGAAATCAAGAACGAGGATGGCCTCAGAGGCAACGCAACACTTCAGGCAACAATCTCAGACAGCAAAATTTTAGCACAGGACAAGGTTCGTTTCAATATGCACGTTCATATCTTTCTTAGCTCATCTTTCATTGTGCAAATACTACAGTACAAAAAATACGTAGAACGATCGAACTGCCCAGTCGTCCTTATTGGTATCATGGGTACTCGTTTAGAGGTATCGACTGCTGTCTTCACTGATGGAATTTACGTCGACAAATTATTGTCTGAGGAATTGTACCTTGATGCTTGGCAGGCTGAAAAGGTTTTGCGTCTGGGTCGCATTTTCATGGCCGTGTCTCTAGCGTCCTCCGAACTCCGCGAGTATTACGAGAATCTCAAGCATAGCGTTCGGACGACTCCGCGCACACTGTCTAACGCACACTGGTTTCCTAGCCCCTTGCCTACCGACGAACGTCAAAATATCCCGTCTTTGACTTACCTCGGCAAGCTATCGCACACGGGAGAACTTGTGAATGAACAGGATAATGAAGAAGTGCGACAGGAGAGGCCATACGCTCTTTACCGAGCAAA
>NW_006761426.1:0-2385 GCF_000271605.1 Fomitiporia mediterranea MF3/22
TACCTAAAATGTGTCCAGTATATCCTCTAACTCTTATAGAACAAGAAGTAGTAGAGGAATTTATACAAGAAAACCTGAAGAAAGGATACATTAGAGAAAGTCATTCTAAAATTGTATCACTAGTATTCTTTGTAGGCAAAAAGGATTCAGGAGCAAGGATGGTTATAGACTACAGGAAATTAAATCAGATTGCAGAACCTGATCCATTTCCTATACTTATAATGTACACACTACCAGACTATTTAAAGGAAGCAAAATGGTTTACAACTCTTGACCTTAAAAGTGGATACAATAACATTAGGATAAAACAAGGACAAGAATACTTACAAGCCTTTAGAACACATAAAGGATTATATGAACCACTAGTAATACAATTTGGAATGATGAATGTACTAGTAGTATTTCAGAGAGCTATGAATCAACTCTTTGAAGAATTAATAGGTAAAGGGATAGTAATATATTTAGATGATATTATTATCTATGCTCAAACACAAAAGGAGCTATTAGAGCTAACCAAAAAGGTGCTACAATTATTAAGGAAAGTAGACTTTTACTGTAAACCAGAAAAGTGTTTCTTTAATAAACAGGAATTAGACTACTTAGGTTTTGTAGTCAATCAAGATAGACTAAAAGCAGATTCTTACAAGATAAAAGCTATATTAGAATGGCCTAGACCTCTAACAAAGAGAGACATTAGGAAAATACTAGGATTCTTTAATTTCTACAAGAAATTTGTAGAGGATTATTCTGGAAAAGTAAAACCATTATCAAGTTTACTATTACAGAAAAGAACTTTTACATAGGGAGACACTCAAGAAGCCTCTTTTAAAGCTATAAAAGAAGCATTTGCTAAGGTACTAGTATTAGTAAGGTCAAACCATGAAAAGCAGTTTGTAGTAGAAACTAATGTATCAGATTTTGCATACTTAGCAATACTATTACAAGAACAAGAAGATAAAGAATTACATTCTATAGCTTATTATTCTTCAACTTTTAGTAAACAGGAAAGAAATTATGTAGCACCAGATAAGGAATTATATGCCATTATAAAGGCATTAGCAAACTAGAGACATTATTTAGAAGGAGCCAAACATCAAATTAGAATAATAACTGACTAATCTAATTTGAAAATCTTTCAAAATAAAAAGCAGCTAAACAGAAGACAAGCAAGATAGGTACTAGAACTAAGCAGATACAACTTCAAAATAGAATACAGAGCAGGCAAGAAAAATAGAGCAGATACACTCTCTAGAAGACCTGACTATGAGCTAGAAGAAAAAGATAATCAGGAAGTTGTATTACTCTCTCAGGAAATGTTCAAAGAGTCAGAGATACACATTAAAACAATGACAGTAGAAGAAACTACAGAAACAGACTCAGGAACTAATTATAGTAATAAAATACTGTTACTAAGGGAAGGTAAACAGGAAGAAAAAGTCAGAATTGTTTAACAATATTATAATAGTGTTATAGCTAGATATCCAGGACTCAGAAAGACTTTGGAATTAGTAAAGAGAACATACTACTGGCTAGGAATAACTAACTGGATAAAAGAATATGTAAATACTTGTGTAACATGTCAAAAGACAAAACACAAGAGAGGAAAAACACAACCACTATTACAACTATTAAAAATTCTAACAGGACCCTAGGAACATGTTACAGCAGATTTTATTACAGGATTACTAATTACACAAACTGGTAAAGATACAGTGCTAATAATTGTAGACAGATTTTCAAAGATGGGAATCTTTATCCCCTGTAAAAAGGAAATAGATTCTAAAGAAACAGTAAAGTTATTCATACAACATGTTTTCTTAAAACATAGATTACCTTTGAAAATAACTACAGATAGAGGACCACAATTTGCTAGTAACTTTACTAAGCAAATATGTGTACAACTAAGTATTAAACAAGCATTATTAACTGCTTACCATCTAGAGACAGATGGACAAACAGAGAGAGTAAATCAGGAATTAGAACAGTATCTAAGGTGTTATGTTAATTACAGACAAGAAGATTGGGAGGAGTTTATCCTAACAGCAGAATTTGCCTATAATAATAAGTAACACTCTGCTACCAAACATACACCCTTTTACCTGATATATGGAAGACATCCTAACATAACTTTCAATTATAGAAAGTCAAATGTGGAAGAAGCAGACAAATACCTAGAGGAAATAAAGATAGTACAAGCAAATGCTAAGGAAGCAATAGAGAAATCACAGGAACAAATGAAAAAGTAATACTGACAAACACAGAGGAAATCTTCCAGAATTAAAGGAAGGGGATTTGTTTTACTAGATAGTAAAAACTTAAATTTAGCAGTACAACTAGAAAGTTGGCAAACAGGTATATAGGACCAATTTGAAATAGAAAAACAAA
>NW_006761427.1:0-2385 GCF_000271605.1 Fomitiporia mediterranea MF3/22
ATTTTCTGTAGATAGAAGTCCATAGCTTGTCCTTTAATGAAATTAGGTAGTACTCCTACTTGTTCTTTAGGGAAATAATGTAAACCTGATTGTTTCATATACTGGTTGACTTCCATAACGAACTTAGTGTATCTTTAAAGGTTAGGTTCACTTGAATAAACTGTAGGAATGATAGGTTTTGTGCTCTGCATCTGTATCTTCAATTTCAGAAGTTCCTTGTTCCATTTCCTCTTAGCAAGCTTTTTACACTTCTTAGTACCTTCAGAGTTGCTTGAATCAATGTCTGTAGGTTTGAATAATGCATTGCTATCATTGTCATTGTCAGAACTTGAGTATCTGCTCGAATCCAAAGAATCTGAAGAGCTATTGCCTGGATCTAGGTTAGGATCCTGCCTTTTTATGATTTCTACTCTCTGTATTGCACAATTCACATAACTCTTTCTTACAAGGTTGTCTGAGGGTCTCACTAATGTGAATCTATTTGTCTGTAGTGTATTCAAGCTTTGTGGCTCAGCAGTATCTTGCATGGTTCTTTTTCTGTAGCCTTTACTATTCCTATCTTTACTATGCTTGATAGAGAGTACAGAACTGTGGTGGAAATTCTTTTCCTTGCTCTCTTTACCTTTCACAGTTTCTGATTCGTCTTTGCTGTCATCAGAGACATCTGGAACTGTAAGTTTCATGTCTGGGTTCAGTCTGTTCATTTTAATATTGTGTTTTGTGCTAGGTGTATGTGGTGATCCTTGAACATTAGTATAATGGTGTATATATGCAGGTATTTTATTCTGCAATGTGTCTCCTTACCCTGCTAGGGTGTTATATCTGTAGTATGTGTCCTTGCCTTGATTTTCTATCTTGGGGCAATATGTTTCTTGCTTGAAACGAACCGGTAATTCCTGAGGAGTTCTGAGAGCCTTACTGTAGCTTTCATTTCTGAAATTCCATTGTCCTGATTCTGCATTTTGTCTGTGCTCTATCTCCTGAAAATACATTCTTTGTACATCAGAATCTACTTTGCTAGAACTGTCTAGTTCTACCTGACTGTAATTACAAATGTCTGGAGCTTTTCCTTTATTTGCTCTTACACTTTTCTTATTGCTAGGTACAGGTTTACCTGGATCTTTCTTCTAAGGACGTGTGCTTTCAAACAGT
Organism: Fomitiporia mediterranea MF3/22; assembly: GCF_000271605.1. NCBI lineage: Eukaryota > Fungi > Basidiomycota > Agaricomycetes > Hymenochaetales > Hymenochaetaceae > Fomitiporia > Fomitiporia mediterranea. The sequence goes on from NW_006761427.1 coordinate 1,153, forward strand.
GGAGCATCTTCCAATCGTTTGTGCATTCCTTTAGTAGCTTCTGAGTGTCAACAACATACTTTCTAATACATCCATTTAGCTAACTTGTCTCCAGTTAGTTTAGATGGATCGATTGTGTCCAAACTAATGTTTCCTTCATGTTCCTGATGCATACTATTGTACTTATGAGTTCTCTTGTTCAATTCCTTAATATCAATTCCTTGATTGAATGGACTGGCTAGCCTACTCATGGCTTTCAGTGTCTCTAGCCTAGGGACGTTTCTGAATGTCTTTCTAGCCTTCTGGAACGTTTCCTACTGTAAGGAAAGTGTTGTTCCTTTACTGATACTCTTGTTCTTACTGACAGAATCCTTAATGCCAGTTTCCTGAGCATTTACACTCTCTGTACTACTATTATCTACTTCTGTGAGCCTAGTAAGGTAAGCACTTGCTAGTGTCTGCTCTATGGTGTGCATCAGTCTAACAATATGTACCAGTACAGGTACATGCCTTTGTTCTACATTACTTGTATGTAATAGTTCATTAGGGTGCCTCCAGCCTAGTGTAGACAAGGACTTATCACCTAGTAAAGGGTCATCAGATTGTCTCTAGCCTGCAACAGACGAGGACTTATTCTCTAGCATGTTAATAGTGACTTCTGGACTTGGGGGCCCTTCCAGGATTGTCTACTGAGGCTTGGTGGCCACATTGTGTTCAGTACTCAACAGATAATCTTGTTGTCCATTGTCTGCATGCTCTGTTAATTCGAAATCTGTAGTGTGCACTGTTTCAAATCTCTCTGCATTTGGGGAAAGCTGCTCTTCAGCACTTCTGAATGATGCTCACCTCTTGTAATATTGACAAGGAGGTCTCTCTGTATTGAGGGGAACAATCCGTTTGTGTCCCTTGAGCGTTCTGAGTATCTTAGTAGCCATAGTGAGAGTATATGCATTTCTAATTTAGATTTGCAAACTACTCACTGATTTCTTTGAATTCAAAGGAGTACTGGGCAATGTGAGGAATGTATTAGGGTGATCAAGCCCTCAGTTCTGGTTGTCAAAGCCCAGCAGGTTTATGGAAAGGTGGGTTCAGTCAAAAATGTGTAAGGATAGGTATACTAGCCTTACACAAAGATTCTCTCTTTACCAGCACACTCAACTACTGACTGGGATAACATAGTAATCGAGTACTGAGAAGGAGAAAGAATCCCCTAACCCTTAGCTCAAAAACCCTTTATATATGTGTATACACATG
>NW_006761428.1:0-2385 GCF_000271605.1 Fomitiporia mediterranea MF3/22
ATATTCTGTGAAAGCATTGCTTTTATACTACATAGGTAGCATAGTTACCCATTGTGTAGCCTTATCTACAATGGTAAAAAGATATTTGTACTTACTGTAAGCTTGTACTAGGGCAGGTCCCCAAATATTAATGTGGAGATGATCTCTATAAGATTATACAAGAGGTGTTGTTTGTATTTTTGGTATTTCATTGTGTTGTATGTTTGCTTTGATACAATCTGTACACTGTACATTTTTATTGTCTGTTATCCTTTGACTTATAATCTCAGGATACTCTTGTATGAGTTTGTGTAAGTAATCAAAATTAACATGACTCATTTGTTAATGTAAATCAACAATAGTGATTGTGTTAATAGATTGTTTATTATGATGAGAAACTATCATATACAAGTTATTTCATACATGTATTTCACCAATCTTTGTATGAGCAGGAGAATAAATAATACATTCATTGTTTGTTTTTGTTAAAACATATCCTGCTTTACATAATAGTGCTTCACTAACAAGCATAAAGTTCAGATTAGGATGATAGTATATGTTTTGTAGTGAAATTGTATTCACCTTAGTATGCTCATCAGCTTTGTCTCATAGTTTTACATTAAATGTTATTACTCTACTTTTACTAAGTGTGAATGATGATTTATTTATAATTGTAACATTTATTAGGGTTGAGTTCCAAACGTTTGTAAGACAGAACAAGTATAGAGTAGTGTGTACATTTGTACCAGAGTCCAATATATTAATACAATGTATTAGTTTAGTATCATTATAATGTATTACATTGATACATATGTTTGGATTATAATTGAACTCCTTAATGACTTCTTTCATATTGTCAAATGAGTTTATGAAGTTGTCTACTTGTATGACACTGTCCTCTTGTACTTTGAATGCTGAAAATATGTTGGATTCAGCAGATAGAGCAGATTGAACAGGTAAGCTGCTGGAACTTAATACTGAGGCTTTTACAATTACAGACTCTAGCATTAGTGTTTTATTAACATCTTTAATGAATACTGTTTTGTTATTGTCTCTAATGAATACTACTGTATTAAGTGCAGGTTGAGACAGTATAGTAGTAGTAGTAAAAGTAGTAACTGTTTACCTATGCTTTTTCTTTCAAGCTTCTGTTGTTTTACTTGTTGGAGGGTTTAGCAGTCTTTTGACATATGCTTGTACTTATTACAGTTGTAGCATTTAACTTTATTGTAAGGCTTTGTTTTGCCTTTAGCTACACTTTTGCCTTTTGTTTGTAGGCTGTCTTGTTCAGTATCTTGTTTTGTTTGAGAGTACTAAGAATGATACTTAGTATATGTGTTTTGTAATTTGTGTATCAACTTAGCTAGTGTCAGAACATCTTTCTGAGCTACTGTAACTGTTGGTAGTTGATTATAATAGGTAATCTGCCTGTCTAGCATTGTTACTACCCATCTATACTCACAAGGAGTAGCAAGGTTAATTGCTGAGATGTATGTATTGTTATTAGGAGCTTTATTATGTGTAGACAACTGTCTATAGATTTGTTCAATGTTGTCTAACATCTTATCAAACTGTGATACATACCCTTTTACTATAAACAATGTAGATATGTCTATAGCATGTGTCATTGTTGTTTGAACGTTGTATCATTCAGAAAGCACCTTCATAAGACTTTTAACACTTGTATGTGTTGTAAAGTTTGTATAAATTGTATTAGTTATTGTTTTCATTATACAATGATACAAAATGTTGCCTGTATGTATGCTAGCATTATCAGAGGAAGGGGGATTGTGCTCTAGATAGTCTAAGAGCATTATGGTAGTGAGTACACTGTGTATGTGTAAGCACTATATCTTGTATCCCTTTACACCAGCCAACTTTTCTGTTCCCTCAAAGAACTTTATAACATTAGAGTCCTTCATTATAGTGTTAACAAAGGTATGTGTTGTAGACAACATTGTAATAGGTTTGAGGGGAGAGGGAGGTCTAGGGCTTGGTGGTCTAGTAGGAGGCAAAGGCATTCTGTGAGAGCAAGTGTGTAGGAGTATTCAATAGGCACTAAGGCTCATAACCTTTTAACTAGTATAGTAGGAGTACCCTAAGTACTCTCTTGTATTGAGACATCAAGCAAGTGTCTGCCTTATATACTACATAGTGTTAGGAATTGTAAAATACAGTAACTAAGTTTAGAAAAGCTTAACTTAAGACTTGGAACCAAGTAGTTTATATACAAAACCCTATTAGTCACAAGTCTAGAGATTGGCCAGATCAACTAGACTACCTTTGTTGTCCTGTGTTGAGAGGGAAAACTTAAGGGGGGCACGTATAGACAAGGGGTGAGGTGATGATTGACTGCTCAGTGTCTCTCATCCTTATATTGTATGTATTCTAACTGAGACATTATGA
>NW_006761429.1:0-2384 GCF_000271605.1 Fomitiporia mediterranea MF3/22
CACTCAGGAAGCATGAGCCACTAAGAATGATAAGCCACAAAGAATAGAAAGAAAGGAAATGTCAAAGATAAAGGTACAAAGAATAAAGGGATAGGACAAAGGGTAAGAGACTATAGAATGAACAGAGAATGAAGGAGTAGTCAAAGGAATGGAATGATGAAGTAAGGAAGGGTAGTGGTAAGAGTCAGCATACATATAGTCCATAGACAGTGCCTCTGAGAGACAGAAGTCCTGAGTTCCAGTACAGAAGGGTGCAGAACCCTTAGAACTGAAGGTAAGAGAGTAGAGAATTGTAACACTAAGGGTTCTACACTCTTCTGTACTAGAACTTAGGACTTCTGTCCCTTGAGAGTGCTATCTATAGACTATATACATACTGACTCTTACTACTACCCTTCCTTACTTCATCATTCTATTCCTTTGACCACTCCTTCATTCTCTGTTCATTTTATGATCTCTTACCCTTTGTCTATCCCTTCATTCTTTGTACCTTTATCTTTAACATTCCTTTCTTTCATTCTTTATAGCTTATCATTCTTAGTAGCTCATACTCCCTGAGTACTCTTGTGTAGTTTAGTATATATAGGTGTACAAGATTAGACTGGTCCTATAGTCTTGATCTTGTCTACTCTAAGTAGTCCTGTACTCTTAGGCTTACTCTATATACTCTACTCTTGTCTTACTCTCTCTCTCTACCTGTTCTGTAAGTTCTGACTACATTCTAGTACTTGCATTCTGTATTTCTGTTGTGTAGAATAGTTGTAGCCTGGGTCCCCTTACTGAGCCTTCAGGTCCCCTCTACACTGTTACTAACATAGAGTATATACACTCTTAAACTATCTATTTTCCTTACTTTTTGTCAGATTATTAAAGTATTTTTTCTTAATTTATCTACTAACATAATATTATGTATGACTAATACATTTGAGTTTTCCACAGGCCAATTTCTGGCAACCCTTGTAGTAGTAAGGTTTACCTTGTAGGAAATCTCTATAGTAATCCTTAATGTAGGAAACTAGAGAGTTTCTACTTGTACTCTAGACAGTTCTGATACTCAACTCTAATAAGTGTTATTTATTCTAGAACAAGAGCATTTACAAACTTCCACATAGGGACTGGTACAGTATCTGCCACTGTTATCCACACTAGCTATCTACAGATAGCTTATCTACAGATGAATTTTCCTACAGTTACTATAGTATCTATAGTTGAGTGCTTAGCCTAACTGATAAAAAAATTCACATTGTTTTAATTACCTAAGTGTGACATTAGTCACAGTTGTGATGTATCACTAGTGATTGCATAAGAAACAACAGTTGATTTCTACTTGTCTAAGTTAGTCCTATAAATTTCTGACTGTTTTTTACAGATACACAGAAACTGTAGTATCTGTAGGAATTTCATCTGCAGATAAGTTATCTGTGGAATTGCTTATCCACAGTACAGTTTCACAGATAGACCCATGTCACCCATCTGCACCAGTCCCTACTTCCACAAGATTTGTACAAACATACTAATAAACACATGATTATACAACAAGCTGACAAGACACTAATCCTGTATGACTGTAACACAAGTCAGCCAACCATAATACTGAGTTGTACTAGAGTACAAATGCTAGCCACAATGTCCCCTAACTGGTCACAATATCATACCTTTGCAAAGGAGTGGCAGCCATCAAGGTTTATCATACAAACATGAACATAGTGTGAGATTTGTTTGTCTTAGTAAGTACTAGGGCTCAGTACTGTACTGTATACAGATACAGACTGTATAATATGACCCTTATACAGATACAGCTTGTATAATACAGTGCTGTATTTCTGAACCCGAAAACCTATACAGATACAGTACAGCTGTATACAGAACAATCAATGTATACACCATATATACAGATACAGTGTAGTTGCTACATTTACTAAGGTGTAGCATGAAATGTAAGGGGCTACATCATTGTGATATTACCTCTTTAGTATAGAAATATTGAATTCTACCTATATTATGCCTTAATCTACATGAAATGTATAAAATTTGACTTATTGACATTTTGTTATGTAATTTAGTCTGTGATATTTGTCATAAAGTCGAGTCATGTGATGTACCTATACATCGGAATATATATCAGATTGCACATACTTTTATAATAATAGTGCTGAATATATTAGTAAATGCTAGTATAAGTGTCTGAGCATTGAATACTACTCATTAGAGCTTCAGTATTATGTTTAGAGCAAGAGTTTCTTTCATTTAGTAGCTGTATATTGTATACAGGCGTATATGGTCCGTATTATACAGACTATATACGGTTACGGCCTGTAAAATATGTGCTGTATTTTTGAGTCAAATTTTTTATACGGATACGGTACGGCACCGTATACGAAAAT
>NW_006761430.1:0-2384 GCF_000271605.1 Fomitiporia mediterranea MF3/22
CCACCCTTCTTCTCCAATATATCCAGAAGCTTGTTAAAAACATGCTTCCTCATTCCAAATGCTCTCTAGAAGCATGCTGAGTGACCATTTCGAAGTTCTGCTACCCATTCAGCACCAGAAAGTTTGGACTCATTAAGAGGCTCCTTCACATAATAATGAGCAAGAGATTGTACAGCTTTAGCAGCAGCAAGACAGCATAGTAGAGCAACAGTATTAACCAAATCCTGGTGGTCAGAGAAAGTACTCATAGTAGTGGACAACAGTACAGGAGGGATGTCTTAGAAAATGTACAGAAATTCAATTAAAATATTCATTTTATTTGGAATTTACACTGGAGCATACATTGAGATCATACAACCATTCAGTACACCCTATGATCTTGTGAAATCATACAGTTGACCTGTTTGGCACACTCCATCATTTTTCGATATTATGATCTGCACACTTTGCAGATCATGATTCAGGGAAATCATGTCCCTGCACAATCTTGTATCTGAACACCCTCCTATAGAAATAATGAACTCATCCTTGACAGTTGCAGAATGAATTGAACAACTATGGCACTGAGTACAGAACATAGCTATTGTACCCATTCAATTGTGATCCACAATGCTTGAAAGCTGGTAGGTTGCATTAACAATCATTATGAAATTGTGTGGTACCTGAATTTTTTTTTGCCCTATGAATGCTGTCGTATGATGGAATGCTGAGAATGATTTCCGTATGATAAAGATGATGGAACCACAAATGTACAAATTATCTGATTGTGCAGATGTTTACAACTCCAAGTATATTGTGTTCGTAGCATTGTCCCTGACCATCCAGGCAGTTATTGACTAGTAAAACAGGGGATAAAAGACAACAATTGCTGGATTCATGGTCCAGTACCAGATTGTTCGTGTTAGAAAACAAATCAGCAGAGGAATCGCATGTGGTACTCTTAAGGGAAAAATTAGAGTTAAAGAAGTGCTCCAGATAGATCTCATCAATGAGGTTCAAGCCTAAGAGAGTTAGGTGCAATACAGATGTTATATAATGCTGAAGAATGTACAGTGGTTGCAGAAAAGGTAGAAGACAGGAACTAGGTGACTTCAATTAATTGGCAGGAGCACTTGTAGGACAGTTGGAAAATTTTGGGGTGGCTCAGCAAAGTGGACATACCTTAATATATACCAAATAGAGATGTAAATCTGTGCAACTCTCTACAAGTGTCTGCAAGTGCTCAAACCCACTTGTTGGCACTTGCAGACACATCAGAGTTTGAAATAAAGAAATGTCTGACTACAACCCAACAAAATTCATGAGTAACATGACATGGGCATTTAAATGTTGATCTCTGCAAGTCCAGCTCTTCAATTTTGGGAGACTTGCATAACTCTTAGCATCTTACTCTAAATTGCTGAAGCCCTTCTGCAAGTCTCTCTGCCAATTAATTGAAGTCGCCTAGTACTGTGACAGAGGTGGAGATTTATTAGGCTGGAGTCACAATATTAAAGTCAAACCCACCTATCAAGAACAAGCCATATGATGGATACAGCAAAGCCAAAGTCCAGGGAATACTTTGCAGAAATTTCACAGTTTCCAGTCGGACTGTTCCAGTCAGTCGAAATCAAAAGGCGTTACTTTGTGGTAATGCCGTTACACGTGATCGTGACGATGTGACTTACCAGATGCAATCCACCGTAAGTCTTGCATTTGCGCTCATCTCATCATTCCTTAGATTCTTGTCTGCCGCAATGTCATTCATTGAAGTGAATATTTTCGACAAACCTCTAATCATTTGAACCATCACTAACTGCCTCGCGCGTACAGGTCATCGCCAACGATCGATTGGGACGGAAAGGTGAGCAAGCGTAACCGAAAGTGTTAATGGACATTGAGCTCATTACTTCTATTTACTTCCACCGTCCGTGTCAAATGCAGTCATGACGATAAGGTTAGAGACTTGTAGCGGCTCATCGCCGCACAGACTGGCTTAGATGTATCGAAGTTCCAGCTGTGGAAATGGCACGCTACTCTTTTTTATCGAGCTGACCCATTTCTCACGTTCATACCTCGCATGCATTTCTACATAGGTATACGATCTACAAAAACTACATTACCCTCTCAGATTACGAAATTCATGATGACATGAGCTTGGAGATGTATTAAGGTTCACAAGACCTCACGGCTTCCTTCGACGTTTGTGGCAAGAATTTGTGCATTTCCTTAGTCCTACTTGTTTGATTGTTTGTTGTATTTTACATAGCCGCAAAAACAGCTTGGGAATAATAGAACGTTCTCTTTGCTATATGTATACTATACCGAACCTTCTTTTTCTTGATCCTCTCTGACAGTTTACACATTCTTTCAAATTCTCTGGTGTCTAAATCAATGTTCATTAC
>NW_006761431.1:0-2382 GCF_000271605.1 Fomitiporia mediterranea MF3/22
ATAGTATGTACTGTAGAATTATTATGTCTGAAATAATTGTTATTCTTACTGTTCCATTCTCAAACTTGTAAAATATTAGTTCAAATAGCCCACCAATTCTTATAATATAATAGTATAACATTCTACAAGTAATAATAGTAATTTACAGTACTTAATTATAATTTTTGGTGACCAATTGCAAATGCCACAGCTTTTACATGTTTAGAAAAGGTATTATGAGAATCATCAAAAAAGTACAGTCCTCCTTATATAATTCCAAGTATTTATTTTATCTCTATTTTTTTTACAGATATATACTATAACAGTAAAAATATAATTTTTAAATACTTTACATACATATAAAATAACACTTGTAAGGAGTAATCTACAAATCTTTTGAGTTTTAGTTAAAGTGAACATCTCGCGACACAAATCATGTGATATATTGCCATTCTAAGAAATTATGCAAGTAGCAGTAATGCTTGGAATACTTCCCCTCCCCCTAACACTACTTCTGTTATTGCTAAACTGAAACCTGATGGCTCCTCACCTAATTCTACTTCTGTTATTAATACACATGCCTCTACTAGCTCCCCCCCTTTTTAGCTTTGGTCACACAGTTTTCCTCCTTATCTATCTCTTTATCATTGCCCTTACTCTCAGCAGATATACCCTCTATAATACCATCTGCTATATCTAACTTAAATACATCATCTAATGTATATTCAAGTACTCTAGTGCTTTGTATATCCTCATTAAATATACATGGTGACTCTTATACAAAACTGTGTGACCCTATGTTTGTCTCTACAATCAATAAGTCTGATATTATTTTATGTCAAGAATCTTACTTACACCCACAAGAAGAAGATACTCTCCCTATCCCTCCTGGCTATAATATTCTTGCTCTCTCTAGACCATTACACTCTTCTCTTTCACAACTAGGTGGAGGTGTGTTTGCTATATTTAAACACACCCTCCCTATATATTACAGAACCAACCTCTCATCAACTGATATTCAAGTTCTACAGCTTAACAATACTATTATCATAAATGCTTACATTCCTCCAGAATCCTCCAAATAGTATCTATGGACTAAAATAAACTCACTCCTTCAACTTTCTCAGACTCTAGCCTTATACTCTACTCTAGACTCTCCTATTATTTTGTGTAGAGATCTTAATGCTAGAACTGCCTCTCAGTAATCCTCTAAATTTCCCAACCTTCCCAGAATTTCTTGTGATCACTCTATTAATACAAGAGGAAGAAACCTGTTACAAACTCTCTCTGACTGTAATCTCTTCATATTAAATAGTACTCAAATCTCTTCTGACCTATCTGGGAATTTCACTTCCTTTCAAAAACAAGGCTCCTCTGTTATTAACTATTTTATCCTCTCTAGTCACTCTATAAAACTCTCTCCTACACTATCTATTACTAGACTACCTTACTCTTTCTCAGACTATATACTACTTCAATTCTCTCTATCAAATTTCATCTCATTTCCCTCTTCTCTCTCTTTACCACTTATTTCTCCTAATCTTAATAACTCTTCTCTTTTAAATTTCCCTCAACCTCTTACAGAACTTGACTCTTTATTATATAATACACTAAATTCCACTAACTCTGACCCTCTTCATTCCTCTCTCTTTGGCAAAGTTTTTAATCAAACAAATCCTGTACAAATCTATACTAATGGATCTTATATATACTCAAATAATTTAAACTGTTCTGCTGGCTCAGCAGTTGTCTTTGGTTTAAACTCCTTAAATAATTAGTATAGTAGAACCCCTAGACCCTCTCAGACAAATAATAGAGCTGAACTTTATACAATCCTAAAAGCACTCTCATTAGTCTCTCCTACTAAAACCTGTCACATTTTCTCAGACTCTACTTACTCTATTCAATCTATATGTATCTAGTCTATTAAAAACTCACAGACAGGATTTAATATTGTTAATTCTAATATTATACAAAACATTCTTCTTCTAATACAAAATCATCTAGCCCCTATCCATTTCTTTTAGGTGAAAGGGCACTCTTCTAACAAACATAATAATCTAGCTGACTCTCTTACAAAAAAAGCTACTACTCTTCCTAGTATTCCTATCTTCTCTCCTTTTATACCTAAAATCTACTCTTCTACTATTTCAAACCCAGTCATAAACACTCCTAAAATTCTCTATAATTTACCTAACTTTTTAAATAATAATAAGGTATTACCCTCCTCCTTAACTGTCTCATATGAAAATTACAAATCTGCTACACACAGAGGTAGAACACTATTAAGAAAACAAAAATAGTCTACTTTACAAAAACTTTTACATTGTCAAACTGATAGACAGTTCTGGGATCTTATCTCCTCTTTAATAAAGCCTAAACCAAGATCCTTTTTAGTCTCTA
>NW_006761432.1:0-2381 GCF_000271605.1 Fomitiporia mediterranea MF3/22
GTGCAGGGGTTGGGACTGTAGAAATAGTGTATTATTTACTATTTTTGTATTCTATAATTTAAATATAATTATATTTGATTAATTATTTGATACAAAATTGTATACTAAGCAAAGGCAAGCTATTCAAACACTTGTAATGACTTGTAGACATTATAAGCAGATATTATACTTTCACAAATTAATAAGTATGTCTTAGCCTTGTAATCTTAGGAAGTATGTTATAATCACTTGTATAACTTGACAATTTATATTATTATAATTGTAATTGTCAAGTTTTACAAGTATTCTTGTTTACTTATTTAACATTGTACTTTCCTTGCTTAACCCCCTATGAAGATTATATTAACATTGACAAAATTTATAAAAGGTACAAAATGTATAGGATTACAAGTGAATACAATACTTAAGACTTTTTCGTGATGATGCCCTTGGATATACACAACATAATGAACGTGCACATAGCTCCTATCCAAGATTAACTTTCAGGGTGAATGTTACTTCAATTTGAAGCACGATAAAGTATTAACTCACACTTCGCATAATTAATTTATATTGCTGGAACAAGCTTTGAGGTGCCACATACTTTGCTAAAAGGGTGTGCGAGATCAAGATTGTCGCATAACGAACGTTAGCTTTGTACAATGACAAAGGTACGCTCTTTGCAAAATTGACATAGTGCGGTCCAGCCCGGATTTTTACATCTAACCAGACCGGCGTGAAGTACCTTTTATTGACTTAAAACTGCTCCATATGTATGCCAGGAACATGCTAGCTGAGCTGTCTTTGTCGCATTGCTATTGACTGTAGGTAAGGCCTCTTGACTTCCATGTTCCTCATGGACCATTCCGGTAACTTAGAGGCGTGCGTTCATGAAGAAGGAGATGATTGTGGAATAAATAAACCGAAATAGAATTGGACAAGTATTTAAAGGTGTATAAAATAGAAAAGACGTCCAGTTTGTATTAATTATGGGAATATCTTACATAATAAACTCAGATTGTCTAGTTTCTGGTCATGTGACACCTTGTGATGCGTCGAATTCTGACTCAGACTGACTGCGGGTTCCTTTTCTTCGAACTTGTTTGAATTGACCCCGATTGTAGAATTTTTCGTCTTTCTCCCTTTCCTCATCTTCGAATTTATAATCGCCATTCTTTCTATCATAATCCCGACGCGTGCCGCTCCGATAGATCCTACAGGAGGTTTACGAGAAGTTGGATTATCTGGACGTGGAGGTATCACTAGTACTTGTTCGAACACAACAATGTCGCTGCTTGTATTGGCATGGAAGGTGTCTCCAAGGAAAACTTTTACACCCGAATCTATACGACCTTTGTAGGAGAGACGGGAGTACAGCGTAGTGTTTATTCGATTAGTCGGCGTGCGAGAATGCACCATGGGTGAACATGGCTTCGGGACATCCGGCGTTAAACATAAGACTTCTTCACGGTGAAAGGGAAAGAGCTCACATATTTGACACGCTCTCATTTCTCCTAAAAAATATCCTCCAACTCCACAATCTCACTGAAGCGCAGACTAGGTGGTCCCGCGTGCTCTCAAGTACAAGGTAAAGTGGCGTCTCCAGAAGCGTGCGACTCGAATTTTTCATGTAAAATGCAACTATAGTATAATAAAGGTATATCTTTATTCCTTAAGGGGCACTTGCGGAAAGCTAGATTCATGGTTGCTATCGTTATTTCGAAGAGGAGAAATTTACGTGAGTCGCACAAGATTCCGGTACGATGTGCACCAGATGATGTTGCACTTGCAAACTGGATTCAATAAAGTGGGGACAAAACGTTTTCTGACTGATACTAATGCATTCATCTCGTAATTCGAATATGGAGACCATGAACGAAGTAATATGTACAGTGAAGATCTCACATCCATTGTGGTATTGTTGGGTCTTTATCAACAATAGAGGGAAACGCTGTTATTGAAGACAGGGCTCTTTAATAATTCTCACAGGTCAGTAATTTTGTGAAGACAGAAGATATCTACTAGGAGAATATATTTTATACTTAATCTGAACTCTCAACCCATTTTGTGACAAAGTATTCCCATCAGCTCTTGACTCTCTTTCTGACTCAGAACATCATTTTCATTTACAGCTTTTGATGTGCTGATATTACCTCAACAAGCTCAATCTAGATAGCTCATTCTGGGACTTTTTCTGTATCCTGCAAGATGTCTCCTAGCAGGACTTTGTTCCTAGGCACAATCACACCTCAAAGTATTGATACTTTGACAAACTTTCATGACATTGTATTGCTAATTTATTTCTATCTAGTTAGTCAATTCAGACAATAAAATTCATCACTGTAGAAGATATTTATTTGCCTGTACTTTGTCTAAAAATAGTGTTAAGAGGGAAAACTTAA
>NW_006761433.1:0-2380 GCF_000271605.1 Fomitiporia mediterranea MF3/22
TGTTATATGATGTGATAATTGTCTGTATATTATTTATTTTCGTATTAAACACTGTTAAGTTAATTATATTATCATATTAATATTATTTGCCAAGTATGAGCATTTGTTTCATAGTAGAATTATTATTTATTTAATGTTGAAGTTCAATTGTGCATTATGTTGACTTCTGTTATTTAGTTCTGATCAATGTAATTTCGCTTTGTACCAAATGATTTACCTTTATGATCCGTTATGTCTGTCTGTAACTTCTATCACTTAGTCAGTGCTTAGTCTGTGCATTTTGTTATTCTATTTTTCATAGCATCTGTAGTGTTATACTTTCTGTTCCATTGTTTATATTTAGTTATTAATTTTTCATGCATATTATCCATTTTCTCCCCTTCAATTCAAGAAGGTATTTCTTTGAAGAATTGGATATTTCTTTAATGTTTATTAATTGTTGTTATAATATAATATTTATATATAATAATTGTAATTGCTTTCATGCTTCAATTTCTAATTATTAGTATTTTAAAGCTGTGTGTAATGTTTGTTATGTTCTATAATAAGTAATTTAAGTGGTATTACTATTATATCTTTGTTACTGTTAATGTTTGTCAACTTATATAATGTGTATTTTGTTCATTATAGTAGATAACTTATATAATGTGTATTTTGTTTGTTATAGTAGATAAGTACACATTATGTATAATATACAAGATTTGTTCATACTCATTATCTTTTATTAATAATCGTTCATAACTATGAATGAATATTTTGTTTTTGTGTTGGAAACATATGGTAATTCGTTTGTTTCTGTATAATATTCATTTAATGACATTGTAATTATTATTTATGTAGTGCTTTTAGTAAATGCACTGAGTTCTATTAAGTATGCTTGTGTCTGTTATTACCTATTTTATATTATACTGTCCAAGATAATGGCTTAAACATTTTATTAATTTATTTAATCATATTATATTATGATTGTTTTTGATCATAATTATTATAATAATGTGTTCATAATAATAATATTTGTATTATTTGTTGTAATAGCCTTATTAGCTTAATACTTTGCTCCTACAAGCTACATTGTCATGATGTAAATTTAATAATCGTTTGTTAAGGTATATACACTGTACAGTTGATGTTACTGTTGCAACTTCGAAATTTATTATATAATCAGCTGCTGTGATAACACGTTCTGCATAATTAAGTTGTATTAATGTGTTGTTTCAAGTATATTAGAGATATAATTCTTTCGTTCATTGTTAGTATACATTTACACAATTGTATTAATGTGTAAAGTAGTATTATTTGTTTAATAATTATAATTTTTGCACTTGTCTTGTGCCATAATCAGTATTTACACATTATGACATTATTTCTTTTGTGCATAGTTAGTTTATACACTCTGTAGCATTGTTTTTTGGTTTGTAGTTATTCATTATACTTTTGTATATCCATACTTGTCTGTATATCTTAGATATGTGTATTATATTTGGTATCCAATAAGTAATCACAATATCCAACATGTAACTGCTGAATCCAATATGTTACATATAATTGCTCAACCATAATATGTGTTAGTTATTATATTGTTCTGTATTTGTTCCATTAGTTCTATCTGTATTATTATCATTATTATTGTTATTATTATTGTTATTATAGTGTCTGCAATTGTATTATTGTTTATAATACATGTTAAATGTTTTATTTATTTGATTTAATATGCTGTTTAGCATATATGCACTCGTTTTTGAGCATTAATTGTTTGGCTGTGATATTACTATATGTGTTATTATTTGATTTATGCTATAACATATGTGTGCTTGTTGACAGTGTCAATCATTTATACTATTGTAATGTTAATAGCAGAAGAGTAGTGTTTGCTTTATTAATCTTTTTAATGTTTGTTTTTTAACGTTTGTTCATAGTATGATCAGTTAATTTATTATAACATGATCTCCATGATATTATAGAGTATTTTAGCATTTAATAATTACAGTAAGTGATACTCATTGTAGTTTCAACATTGCCTGTATAGATTATGTTATTACTAGGCTAATGATCATAATCACTAAGATGACAATCATATAATGTCTGGGTTGTATGTAGTACAGTAGATTGTGTGTTTACAGTGTATTGATTTGTGTTTGGGATACTCAGACATGTGAGTCAAGTTCTGCATCATAGTATACTGTATGTATACATGTGATGTGTAGAACTGTATAGAGTATAGACATAGTAGAGTGTAGATAAAGTATAGGCAGGGAGCTCAAGGCTCATAACCTGTTAAGAAAGGGGGAAAGAGAGGTTATGTGAGAGGCTTAGAGGAATCACACAAAGAGGGGGGGTAGTGGACTCAGCTTGCTCTCTTGTGGCTTGCTTCATTGTCTGT
>NW_006761434.1:0-2379 GCF_000271605.1 Fomitiporia mediterranea MF3/22
AACCTCAGAAAAGGAGAAACAATACTTGGGACACAGAAGAATCTGAAGAAGACTATAGTACATACTATATAAAAACATTACAATTAGAAGAGGAACACACTAATTGTGAGGAAGAGTATAGTAAAATGAAGGAACACAATACTATACAAGGAGATTCTATTATACAACAACTTGAAAGACAACAGGAAATACAATCACAATTCACTCAAGAAGATATAAACAATATTATGGATCCAGATAGGATACCAAGAGCTCTTATTGAACAAATAAGACAGAAATACATAGTACAGTACAAAGAAGCAGAAGTAGTCAACAAACCATGAGTCAGAAGAACATAGGAAATAATTATGAGTGGATACTTTTTGAAAGTAAAAAGTGAAGAAGACAAAAACTGTTACAATTCTCCACTCTCTTACCTTCAGTTCTGAGGGTTCTACACCCTTCTATACCAGAACTCAGGACTTCTGTCCCTCAGAGGCACTGTCTATAAACTATATGTATGCTGACTTTTACTACTACCCTTCCTTACTTCATCATTCTATTCCTTTGACCACTCCTTCATTCTCTGTCCATTCTATAGTCTCTTACCCTTTGTCCATCCCTTCATTCTTTGTACCTTTATCTTTAACATTCCTTTCTTTCAGTCTTTGTGGCTTATCATTCTTAAGTGGCTCATACTCCCTGAGTACTCTTGTATAGTTTAGTATATATAGGCATACAAGATCAGACTAGTCCTGTAGTCTTGATCTTGTCTACTCTAGGTAGTCCTGTACTCTTAGGCTCACTCTATATACTCTACTCTTGTCTCACTCTCTCTCTCCACCTGTTCTACAAGTTCTGACTATGTTCTAGTGCTTACATTCTGTATTTCTGTTGTGTAGGATAGTTGTAGCCTGGGTCCCCTTGCTAAGCCTTCAGGTCCCCTCTACACTGTTGCTAACATCAGATCAAGACTACTCATTACTACCCTACAACTCTCCTATGTTTTGAGCATTA
This sequence comes from Fomitiporia mediterranea MF3/22, assembly GCF_000271605.1. Classification (NCBI taxonomy): domain Eukaryota; kingdom Fungi; phylum Basidiomycota; class Agaricomycetes; order Hymenochaetales; family Hymenochaetaceae; genus Fomitiporia; species Fomitiporia mediterranea. Next base: position 997 of record NW_006761434.1, read on the forward strand.
GTACTTGCTGTTATGTTGATCTCTTTTCTTTGTCCCAACCCTTTTACATTCTTAAATTTTAAACTTTCTAAACCCTTTTAAACTTTTGCCACCCTTCTTCTATTCATTACCCCTTTTAGTTTAGTGCTGATTCCTTTGTAGTGTAAACATAGACCCTCCTACACCAACTGCCACCCCTACTGTCCTACCAGATCAGTAGTTACAAGCAGAGCTAGCTCAATATGTGTAGACCTCTATCTAAGAGGCCTTAGCCAACCATGTGCCCCCAGCCCCTTCAGAACCTGTTCCAATCGTTCCAGAAGTTGTAACCTGTTCTAGAAAGAAAGTACATGTAGCCTACCCTTTAGACTTTAATGGGCAGTACTTTGAGGACTTCTAGTGCCAAGTTGAACTATATGTGGCTACTACTTTGACCAATCTATCCTTAGATCTTAATCACATCCTATTTGTCCTCTCCTTCATGAAGGAAGGCAACACAGCCACCTGGGCCTAGAACTGGATAGAAGGCTATTGGATTGGAAGCCTGATCTGACTTCAGAACAACAAGTTGTATTTGGAATTCATAGGGCAGCTCTGTGCTTCCTTCATCAATCTGAATGAGAAGTACAATATGTAGAACAAGCTTGCATCTCTGTGACAGGACAAATGTTCTACCAATACCTTCTTTCAGGAGTTTGATATTCTAGCCTGGAAGGCAGGATTTGTGCTCAGGTTCAATAATGTCCTTATTAGAATGCTTGAAAAAGCTCTTCACCCAGAACTAGTCAATAAGATCCTTAGAATAATGCTAGAACTGGTCACTTACACTGAGTGGAAGATGTGTGCCATTTCCTTCAACCAAGCTGTAGCCTGGATGTGTCAAGTCTGTGTAGAACACTCACACATACATTCAGCTCTGACAGTTCTAAGTCCTTAGATCAATCTGCCTGTAATTTGTAATCAATCTGTTCTAATAGACATTAGAGAAGCCTGAAAGTAAGGAGTATACTTTGTCTACAGAAAGTCAGGGCACCAAATTAAGGACTGCCTACAGAAGTAATAGTATATCTGTTAGGTTATTAGAGTAATAATGAGTAATGAGTAGGATTTATAGTAAGAAGCCTTTTCTACAAATCCAGAAGTCACCTCAGAACTCCTAGACTCTAACTATGTACTCTAGGATTTTGTGGAGGCCTAACAGTAAATACAGTACTGAAGAGCTATGACTCAGATTTTTTAATAGTCACTTTTGATTCAATAGACACTGTAGGATTAGAAGTAAATAAAGTAAGAAAGTAGAAAAGTAGAAAAGTAGAAAATAAATTAACAAAATTATTTATTAGAAAGAAAAGTTGAAACAAAAGTAGATAGTTCTCCTATTTCTTCTGATTCTTTTGATTCTTC
>NW_006761435.1:0-2379 GCF_000271605.1 Fomitiporia mediterranea MF3/22
TGTAATGCAAGCATAACAATTGTTGACTACTCAAGTATACATTCCATAACTGTACCTTAATGATTAACTGTAAGTGTTTCAAGTGTAAATTTGGATTACTTTAACAGACAGAGTTTTATCCTACAATAACTGAGCTTATTAACAAACCTATTAACTCAGATAGTAATAGTCTCTGTCTACAACAAGGGCTGCATAAGAAAATCTGTAGCAAGAGACTAGTATAAGTACACATTGACCCAGGTTGACCCCTGACCTGACCTGACCTGACCCACTTTGACCTGACCCAGCTGGGTCAGACAAGGTCAGGTCACAGGTCAGGATTTTTGGAAAATTCTGACCTGGGTCAGGTCATGGGTCAGACTAAAAACCCTCCTGACCCGACCTGACCCGACCTTGCGTATCACTAGTGGACTGTAGCGAAAGACACCATCCTGTGCCATGTCAGCCTCTGCCACAAAGACGCACAATAAATACAAAGTGACTATTGTATCTCCTTGGACGATAGATTTCTCAAGAGAATTCTGCATTTAGTCACCATCTAACGGAAATGCCGGATTCTGTCCACTACTAGGCCTGAGAGATCGTCGCCGAGTTTAGAAGCTAAAATCCACATAACAACAGACCCACGTGTACGTCCTTAATATATCACCTGGAATATATCACTTACAACTTGATTCCCTGCGCCTCCGGTCATTGCTAATGAAGGACCTTGTATGGTTCTTCAAAGAATGTTCACTTTTTCCGCCTGCAGTTCAGGTCGTTTTCGATCATGGGAACACTAAACAATCATAGCTCTCCCGAATGAAACATGGCCAAAGACACAGTGTGATTTAAAGATATTAGACCACAATGGTAAAGTGAAAATAACAAACGAATGAATTGCGACAGAAAACTGTAGCTGCGAGACATCAGGTTATGTACACTATTTAGCCTCGAACACTTGAATTAGAAGTAAAAATTGATTGGGCCGGGTTCTTGATAGAACCAGCAGACAGTCATTTACATGTAGAAGCCAACTGTAAAACGTATCCAGACGGTTCATTCATATATATGATCATCACAAATCCAAGGAAATGGTGTTTGTCGTCAAGCAGTATACGAAAGTAAAAAATAAAAGTAAATGTAATTGCATGTCATATGCAGCTACTTTTCTCTAACAAGCAAAACAGAACTTTATTCCCTTCAAGTAAAGCTAGTTGAAGATAACAGAGTCTTAGATTGTTCCTCTGTCAACACCATGACAGGCATCGAGTTATGCTGATTTTTTCGTTTTGAGTTTCAAATTTTGCAGACAAATTATATCAAGGACTATCGGATATGTGATCAATCTTCAACATTATTATTCACTCCGTGTCTTTTCATCGTTCTGTTGCAATTTAATGCCTAAGGCATTCTTTTCGCTGGAGGCCCATTATGAAGGAGGTTCTCAGCCGAGCTCTTGCTGTCCGAGTTTTAGAGACACAATATGTGTAAAGTATTTTTCTTTCAAGCTATTGACTAGACAAGAAAATGCTTTTCCCTCTGGATATCAGACGAACCAGTGGAAACTTGAATCATTCACAAGGAATCACTGTGGAACCGAGGGCGCAACACTCTTCCAGAATCTGTAACCCAGCGGAGCAATTAGTAACCTAAACGATCTATAGAGCCAGTGAAAAAAAGTATTTGCACTGACTCGCATCGCTCCAACAATGCCGGATCAGTCGTGAAGGGCCGAATATCCGGCTGGAAGTCTTCAGTCCTGTTGAAGAGCATTTCCGTGTTTCCTTGACTAAACGTTTTCCAGGCCGGAGTGATATCATTGTTAACAGGGTGTATATTAGGGTCCCCAAATTTGACGAATCCGAGGAACGAGCCTGAAAAAGAAGCAGAGAACTGAGGATTTTTGAACGGCGGGCCACTACGCAAAGAATAATCATCAGACATTGTATATGACCAACCGACGAAGGTAAAATGTGCTCACATGGTTCCAGGGAAGTAGTAGGCTACATCATTGCCGTGCTCGCCCGGTGGCACAGCAAATAAGCCCTACAGAAATGTTCTAGACCCGAGGTAAGTCGATGAAGCGAATGAATTACCTTATGAGAACGCCCAGGGAATGCCGAAAGTAAGCGATACGTCGGACAAATGAAGATAGCTACTACAGGTTAACAATGGTGGTGTCCACATCAAACACCGAGCTTACATTCTCCCATAATCGCAATTGCTTGATCGTTGACGGTGTTCAGTCCGATATTCGTATACTGCTGCACTGTTTCCTCAATCTGCGCTTGATTGAACAGAGGGAAGAGCTGCGTAACGTAATCCGTGGCCGTCATTTGTGCGGAAAAGTTCGCATTAACGAATACAGTGCCTTCGAAGGCATTCGTAACTGCAAGG
>NW_006761436.1:0-2379 GCF_000271605.1 Fomitiporia mediterranea MF3/22
GTCTTTACTTATTATAAAGAACAGCAAGCTTTCCTTAGGCTTGAAATACTAATAAACCTTTTGAATATTGACAAACCTTTTGGATCTTATAATGCCTTATACTGTTTCTCAGAAATTGAGATCAATTATTTTACATTTTACAGTTTTCACAGTATTTACATATTTTGAACCATTATAAGCTAATATAAGCTATAAGACTTTCTTGTGATGCATCCTCTAGAGTTTAGACTCTACCTTCCATTCATGTCCCTACTTACTCTATCCTTCCTATTCTACCAAATACTATTAACCTCACCCTCTATACCTTCTATCTATAATCTATAATACTTTGTATACTTCCTTATCACCTTCTATCAGACCTGGTTGGTTGAGAGTGTATTATAGAAATAAGGTGTTATCATTTAGGACATAGTACTTTAGCTGACTTGTATAGAACCTAGAGAAGGTCTGATTAGAGTCAGGTAACTCTAGCATATATTCTGACTTGTCTGGGTTGGCTGTGATTATAAAGTACAGTCTGTTATAACACAGTATAAACTTTATAGTATGTTCTAGTGTTTGTGTAAGATAATCCTGGTAGTAGTTGTATATAGAGAGTATAACTTGGTCTTCTACTACAAAACAGTTTTCTGTTACACAGTCCTGGTTAGTATAATGTGTCTAGCATGTTTTTACTACTAGGAGGGTGTCTTACACCTCTACAACATTCTAGTGTATACAGGTAAGGAATTCTACTGTTTGTGTCTTTAGGGAATTTGCTTACAACAGTTCTGGATACTATACAAGTAGTAGGACTGTCTATAGTAAGCACTTATATTGTAATTAGAACAGGGAATAACCTGTAGAGGTATTGACTGTGTTTATAAGATAGAATTGTACCTATAAGAGTTAGACCTGCTACCCTTACTGTTAGCAATCTACATAAAAGTGTAACAACTGGCTTACTGTTTTGTTAGTACACTTACTAGTACTATCTGTCTCTGAGTAGTATACTATTGACATTTTCAGCTTTATGCCTGTTTGTGTGTACAATACAGACCAAAATCCAGACAGGAACAAGTAGTCCCTATTAGAAACAATTTCCTAAGGTAAGCTGTTTTTGTAATACTATTTATTGAAAAACAGTCCTACAAACTCCTCTACTATTATGTTCATCCTACAAGGCTCAATTCTAATGTTTGCTCCACCCAGCCTATCTGTCATTGTTACTATTCTATTGTATCTACTGTCTTCTAGTAGTAGTCTAATAAAGTCAATCACAATCCTCTCAAAACATATATTTAGGACTAGAAGCAAGTGTAGTAAGCTAACAGGTTTTATAGTTAGGTTCTTGTTCTGTTAACACACATTGTATCCAGGAATGTAATTCTACTTAAGATCCTAACACATATTAGACTAATAGTATGAGTTGTATAGAGTAAGGTATGTTTTGTCTGTGCCAAAATGTTCTAGTTTATTATGTGTAAGGTAGTACAAGGTTTTGCAAACATTTCTAGTACTTAGAATTACTAACCAGTTATCTAAGTATAAGAGCCTATAATCCTCCCAAGCTCCCTCTATACTTCTAAGGTTAGTATACAGTTTATAGTAGAATTTGTCTGTGTTGTAACTGTTCCTAATTGTTACAAGGAGATCAGGATCTGTAAAGATCTGTATAACTGTCCCTCCTAAGGCTTCCTAAGTAGGACTTCTGTTTTCTAGGTTAGAGTCAAAGTCTGAGTAGTAGGAAAGTGTATCTACAACTGTATTCTCCTCTCCCTTAATGTAATGTAACTTGTAGTCATACTAGGAGAGCTCCTCTATCTACTAAGTGTAAGATATACTTACTTTACTAGTCCTAATCCTTAGGAATAGTAACAGAATAGAGTATAGAGGGTAAGACTTGTAGACTTGTAGAGTGAGAGGGTAGAGGAGTCCTACTTTAGTCAAGCTACAAGTGTAGTCTAGTAGGTTAGTAGTAGAGTACTTTTAAGTACTAGGTAACTTAAGTTAATAAAACTATCTTTTAAGGGCCAAACTGGCCTCCTTATATACCTTTTGCTAGAGTAATGTTACTCTAGTAACTTTAGTAACTCTCTTTACTATTGTTCCTATAAAGTAGAGCTGGCTAATCCTTTAGACTGTATACTACACTAGTTTGTGTTTTCTATTAATCTACTAACACTAGTTTGTGTCTTCTTGTATCCTAGATTAATCTTCTAATAACTCCTTTACTGTATTATTATGTCTTTTATACTTCCTCTCATACTTCTAATGACTCCTTATGAGTCCTCCTAACTAGTTATACTGTGTAAGCTGTGTAATACTTTTCCTATAAAGTAGAGCTCTCTATTGTTCTTATGACTCTGTCTGACTTGACCTGTACTTTCTGTACACTAG
>NW_006761437.1:0-2377 GCF_000271605.1 Fomitiporia mediterranea MF3/22
CATTGTTTGAACTATTGTATCATTCAGAAAGCACCTTCATGAGACTTCTAACACTTGTATGTGTTGTAAAGTTTGTATAAATTGTATCAGTTATTGTTTTTGTTATACAATAATACAAAACATTACCTGTATGTATGCTAGCATTATTAGAGGAAGGGGGATTGTGCTCTAGATGGTCTAAGAGCATTATAGTAGTAAGTGTACTGTGTATACACAAGTACCATATCTTGTATCCCTTTACACTAGCTAACTTTTCCATTCCCTCAAAGAACTTTGTAATGTCAGAGTCCTTCATTATAGTATTAACAAAGGTATGTGTTGTAGACAACATTGTAATAGGTTTGAGGGAAGAGGGAGGTTTAGGGCTTAGTAGTCTAGTAGGAGGCAAAGGCATTCTGTAAGAGTAAGTGTGTAAGAGTATTTAATAGGCACTAAGGCTCATAACCTTTTAACAAGTGTAGTAGGAGTGCCCTAAGTACTCTCTCTTATTGAGACATCAAGCAAGTGTCTGCCTTATATACTACATAGTAAAGTCTGATAGTCTGAGACATTCTAAGTGTAGTAACTCTACATAAGGCAATTGGGGATTTCCTAATCCAGAACACAATCTAATAAGTAGTAACAATGTTAGACAGGCAGATTACTTATTATAATTAACTACTAACAGTTATAGTAGTTTAGAAAAACATTCTAACACTAGTTAATGTAAGATATACTCACTTTACTAGTTCTAATCCTTAGGAATAGTAATAGAATAGAGTATAGAGGGTAAGACTTGTAGACTTGTAGGGTGAGAGGGTAGAGGAGTCCTGCTTTAGTCAAGCTGCAAGTGTAGCCTAGTAGGTTGGTAGTAGAGTACTTCCAAGTACTAAGTAACTTAAGTTGATAAAACTATCTTTTGAGGGCCAAACTGGCCTCCTTATATACCTTTTGCTAGAGTAATGTTACTCTAGTAACTTTAGTAACTCCCTTCACTGTTGTTCCCATAAAGTGGAGCTGGCTAATCCTTTAGACTGTATGCTACACTAGTTTGTGTCTTCTATTAATCTGCTGACACTAGTTTGTGTCTTCTTGTATCTTAGATTAATCTTCTAATGACTCCTTTACTGTATTGTTATGTCTTCTATACTTCCTCTCATACTTCTAATGACTCCTTATGAGTCCTTCTAACTAGTTATACTGTACAAGCTGTATAATGCTTTTCCCATAAAGTAGAGCTCTCTATTGTTCCTATGACTCTGTCTGACTCAACCTGTACTTCCTGTACACTAGTTTGTAATACACTTTCTCATAAGGTGGAGTATTATAACTTCTAATGACTCCTTATGACTCTTGTAATATAAAAGGCTGTACTTCTGTACTGCCCCTAGAACTTATAACCAAAGTTCTAGACTGTCTTGTGTATACTCTAGAACTGACAACTAATGTTCTAGATCTTTCTCTAAGTCTTCTTCAATAGACTTAGTTTAGGAGACAATTATCCTTATTAACTTCTAGCCTTATCTTTATACTTCTGTATTCAATCATAGAACTTACAACCAAAGTTCTAGATTGTCTCATGTATTCCTCATATTGTCCTCATGTTTATAACTTCATTACTTTCCCATCTATATAGGCAAAGTGTATAAAGGAGACTACTTTCCTGTAGTCTCTCCTCAGAGCTCTCAGTTCCCTTTCCTTTACTAGTACTAGTCCTCCTCAAGTATAGAGCTTTAGAGTATTGGCTCTAACTCTTTACTAGCTTTAATAGTCCTTTGTCTTTGTACAAAGTGTTCCTAGCTAGCTATATAGTTTCTCCTTAAGTAAGTATAATATTTTCCTTTTATCTCTTCAGGTTTTCTCTTAGTCTTTTCCTTTATACTTCTTACTCTGAACACTATACTCTTTCTAGATCCTCTCTCCATACAAGCATTCTAAATAACTTGTCTTTAGTTGAGGTTATCAAGTAATACTATGCTAGAGTATGTGTTTAACCTTAGAGAGATAAAGACCTTGTTCTCAGGTTTTGTTACCTTTTCCTAACTGACTTAGTACCTACTCCTTCCTGTCCCCTCTCTCTACTAATGGATTGATCACCCATTAGTAATGATTAGAGGTTAATAATGCTGAGCTAGAGTTCTTACTAAGTAGGACAACAAAGGTAGTCTAGTTGATCTAGCTAATCTCTAGACTTGTGACTAATAGGGTTTTGTATATAAACTACTTGGTCCCAAGTCTTGAGTTAAGCTTTTCTAAACTTAGTTACTGTATTTTACAATTCCTAACATCCAGTCCCTCCTAAGTAATACTTTCTTGAACAGTATTACTACTATTGTAAAATACTTGCTTTATAATTAATAGGGGCTGGGGATTTAATTTTGGGTGGGATTTGTGTCCT
>NW_006761438.1:0-2377 GCF_000271605.1 Fomitiporia mediterranea MF3/22
GAGTCGTGCTGCGGATGACTGCCAAATGTGTATCTCCTTGGACGTCTGGCTCGAAGGGAGAGGTGAAGTGAAGTGTGGACGGACTCGGCTTAAGAGGGGTGAGTGTGGGCCACTGTTTCTGTGATTCATGGACGGCACTTGGGAATTTGAATGCACGCGGTGTGGGCCCATCGAGGGTGATGTCAAGCATGGAATGATAGGTGGGGAAGGAGAGTGTGCATGGGGTCGGAGAGGGGATTGCACCTTGGGAGTGGTTGTACATGAACATTGTCGTGAGTGTGTGCTCGTCGATTGTTGCTTGCGCTGCAGAGTGGGAAGACATACGTGAATTACTGGAAGACGTTGTTCGGCATTGGTCAACAATGCGGCATGCACGAATGCAAATGCAAAAAGGAAGACAAAGGAGAAAAGGCAGACAACGAAGGAGAGACAGCGCAAGAATACAAGGGCAGCAGAGGGAGACAAGAAGTTGGGATGAGAGGGAAGAGCAACTATTGTGCAGGTTATTATGAAGGAAGTGGACTGGCTGCTTACGCTTTACGTTGAAGGACGGAGTAGTCAGCTGGGTGGCATCGACACAGGATCTGAGACTCAGCACAGGCATCGCAACGACAGATTGGAGAGGAAAGCACAGAGCCAGAGTGTGCTGGAGGACACTTGTGAGTGAGTCGACTGAACTAGAGAGTGGAGAGAACAAAAGCGACGACATAGTGGGGGTCGGCATTTCTAAGGTAAGACGCGGCCGTTCCCACGGTAGATGCCGTGATGGCGGCACGCAATTTGTATGTCGAGAGTTTTCTTGTGGTTTTATACATGTATCTCCTCCCTCAATACATTATAAAAAAATAAATAAAAATCTTTAAAATTAATAAAACATAAATATCTAAAAGTTTGTGTGAGGAAATTTAAATAACTAGAAAATTGAGTGAGATACTGTAGGTACAGCACATGTATCTCAGTAAATACTTAGAATTAAGGAAATTCCTCACACAAATCTTTAGATATTCATGTTTAAGGACTTATTATGCAAAAGAAATAATTTATTATTACAAATTACAAGAAGAGAGATAAATATACGATCTACTTCTAAAAAATAGAAAAAAACGCACACGTGACTGCATATAGCAAAACACGTCTCGACATCGGTATGATTTTCATGGGGAATGGGGGGGTGCTGTGTGGCCAGTACTCACTCAAAACAAGCTAGTACGGTACGAATCCATCAAAATTAATTCTCCTACATACTTACAATATATGTACAGGAGGAATTATGCCAAAACGGCTTTCCAGAGTCCTCAAAAGATGATACAAAGCTCTTCAGTTAGTATGGGGCATGAGCAACTTGACACAGTCAAGATACAGCTGGATCAAGACGTAGTAAACAGGATGAAAGCAACGGAACTCAAAGCACAACTAGACAAGCTTAGACAGACAGATACCCAGATACCTATAGACTCTAGGATAAGGACTAAGGCAGAAAAATTGAGGGAACTTCTAGCAGCATTAGACCAGATGGATACTAATCAATAAATTATACTGTAATTTACTTATTGCACTTCATTTCACTGATTTCTTTGTCTTCTTAATGTAATTCTCAAGTAATAAAGTGAAAACCAATGCTTAATTGATAAATCCAAGGCTTCAGCATTGTCTCTGAGTGGTTGTTGGTGATTAAGAGTGAGACACAACTATGTGTATACACTCAAATCCACTTCATTTCATTAGTTTTGCTTATATTTTTGTATATTCGTGTATGATAAACCTCTATGTACTACTCAGAATGTAATAACTAATTTTACAGGTTGCCAGAAGACCTCAGCCGAGAGGTATGACTTGGCAACAATTCGTGCACGCGCATTGAGTCTCAAAACGAACGTTCAACTCAAAATAAGCACTGCAGAAGTGCTCGGTGATCTTGATTAGTATCAGACAATTGATCTGTAATTTAAAATCAAGAAGATTTCTTTAGATCTTCTTGATTTGAATTTTTTCTTCTCTTCTCGAAACTGTCAACATGCGTTTTGATTGTATCTACTACATTTGGTAGGTATCTAAGCTCCGCCCCAAAAAAAGTTGCCCGCGCGTCATATGAGAAATGCCGACCCCCAGACATAGTGGCAGGGCAGAGAGATACGGGAGATGGGGGTCAGAGGCAAGGAGTGAAATGCGACGTGCGTCATAAATGTTTTAAGTACAAAATTTCATGTGATACTCGAGCATTACATAAGTTGAGTCGTATTTACTGATGGTTCCTTTATGAAAAATAATCATTATAATGATAATTAAGATATTTATTAAGCTTGTAATCTTACAAAAGACTCCTACTTATTATAAACATTTANAAAACTTTCATACAGATTATAAGTATAGAAAATGT
>NW_006761439.1:0-2377 GCF_000271605.1 Fomitiporia mediterranea MF3/22
CTTGTCTCATACTTGCTTTGTGATTGCTATCAAGTTGTATATTAATGCTATACATTTATTAAGATTATAACTTTACAAAAAGAATGTTTTTATAATTGTATACATTAATAACCATTTTATAACAATTGTAAGTAAACAATAGTTGTTATTACTTTATTATATTGTAAGTACCACTCTGTTTTTATAATTATAATAGAAATATAATGTAAACATAATACTTTGGCTTGTCATACAAGGTTAGTATAATTAGTTTTATAGATTATATTTATCCATAGTACTTATATTGTCTTGTAATGTGTTAATATGTCTTATTTAGACATTACAATTCATCTGGAAACCTTGCAGTTACTTTATAATGTATATATAATGCTTATATTGCTTTATAATGTATATACAATGTTTATTTTGCTTTACAAAGTCTAAAATTCCATATAAGGAATGCGACTTTTTCGCGATGCGAGAGCATATAATGATGCACTTGCTCTCGTCACTCCTTTCCCTCCTACCTCCACCATCTCCCCAATCCTCTTCCCCCAACACTATGTCGTTGCTCTTGTTCTCTCTAGCCCAGTCCTCTGCCTACAAGTGTCCCACCGGCGGGCACTCTGCCTGCTTCAACATAGGCAATAAACATCACCATACTTGTCTCTCCAATCTGCCGCTGCGATGCCCGTGCTGAGCCTCAGATCCTGCAATGATGCCACCGAGCTGACTACACCGTCCTTCGTCATAAAGCGTAAGCAGACAGTCCACTTCATAATAACTCGCACAATGGTTGCTCATCCCTCTCCTCCCAACTTTTTGTCTCCCTTCCACCCCTCCCGCTCCTTGCTCTGCCACTTGCGTTGCCTCTCCTTCATTGTCCTCCTTTGTTTACACTCACCTTCCTTTTTGCATTTGCATTCGCGCATCTGCATTGTTGACCCATGCCGAACGACTTCTTCAATGTTTCCATACATTCGCGTACTTCCTGCTCTGTAGTGCAAGCAACAGTCAACAAGTGCATGCTCGCAACAATACCAACGTACGACCACTCCCATGGTACGACCCTCTCTTCGACACTGTACGCGCTCTCCTTCCCTACCCATTCCATGCTTAACATCACTCTCTACAGGTCCACCCCACGTGCATTTACATTCCCTAGTGCAGCAGACAACACCATATCGAACAGAAGCAGTGGACTGCCACTTACCCCTCTTGAGCTGAGTCCGTCCATACGTTCCACTTTGCTTTCTCTGTTCAAGCCGGTACGTCCCAGAGATACACCTTTGCAATCCACAAAAACGACTCAGTTCACTGCTCCCCCAATTGCACGTCACAGTCAGAATATGTAGCATACGCATACTGATACGGCTTTGTCTACAGCCTGAATCAACTCGTTCAACGCTCCAGATCTCAACCTGTATGCACTACTCACACTCACTGCACGCTGTTGCGGTACGTCCACCTTTTATCTCCTATTGTCACTTGCTAACTACTCTAAACCTGTCTAACAGGCGCAGCCTCAACCTCCACAACCTGCTCGACCTCATCCCACACGCACACACAATTTGACTCACAGGTCCCGAGTGACGACCAAACGTGGTGACGAAGACTACATCAAACGGTCTGAGGATGCGTTCATCCTTTTCCAACACGAATCCTACTCACAGAATAATGAGGCAGAGGCAGCTGGTGGTGTAGGGGTTGGGACCGTAGAAATAGTGTATTATTTCCTATTTTTGTATTCTATAATTTAAATATAATTATGTTTAATTAATTATTTGATATAAAATTGTATAGTAAGCAAAAGAAAGCTATTCAAACACTTGTAATGACTTGTAAGCATTATAAGCAGATATTATACTGTCACAAATTAATAAGTATGTCTGAACCTTGTAATTTAGGAAGTATATTATAATCACTTGTATAACTTGACAATTTATAAAATTATATTGGAAATTGCCAAGTTTTAAAAGTATTTTTTCTTGCTTATTTAACATTGTACTTTCCTTGCTTAACCCCCCAGGAAGATTATAAGTAATTGGACAAATTTTATAAAATATATAAAATATACAAGATTACAAGCAAGTATAATACTTAAGACTTTTTCGTGATGAAACAGTGGATGACTTCCTGTAAGGCTTTCTGACAAGAAAAATACTAAAAACCGTGTCTAAATCATCGGTCCGAAGGGAACTGACTACAGTCAATAATCTCATAACGAATACGTCGGTTTCACATATATTTTATTCCTTAATAGATTTATTCTGTACCGAGTTGTCACGTTTTGTGACATAATGTGACATATTCAACCACGTGTATTACTTAATAATTATGACTGATTTCCACCACTACATATCTACACTTTAAGTACTACCCTTTGGCTCTGCTAAAG
>NW_006761440.1:0-2376 GCF_000271605.1 Fomitiporia mediterranea MF3/22
TACAATCTTATAGAGATTATCTCTATATTAATATTTGGGGACCTGCCCTAGTACAAGCTTATGGCAAGTACAAATATCTTTTTACCATTGTAGATGACACTACACAATGGGTAACTATGCTACCTATGCAGCATAAAAGTAATGCTTTCACTGAATATGTAAAGCATACAATGAAACTCTTTACACAGTATGGTATAAGAGTAAAAACTCTCCAAAGTGATAATGATACAGTGTTCCTAAGTAAAGACTTCACTACATATATTGAAAGTCAAGGAACAATACATAGATTAACAGTACACAATACACTGCAGCAGAACAGAGTTGCAGAACATATGCATAAGACTATCTTTAACAGTGTATGTATGTGTCTGTTATCAGCAAAATTACCTATGAAATTCTAGGTATATATAGTACAATATTAAACGTTTATTCATAACAGAACACTAAGAGCTGCTATTAATTTTGCAACACCATATTACAAACAGTATAACAAACATTATCAAATAGATAATATATGAGAATTCAGTGCATATTGTATTATACAGAACAAACAAACGTATAAACTACAACCTAGAGGCCAATATGCACAATGGTTAGGTTATGATAACAACAGTAAAGGTCACTTAGTGTGCCATGATAATAAAATTACTATCAAGCATAACGTACAATTCATAGACAAACCAATGTCTAGGATTGAAGGGGAGAATAATCATAATGATGATACATCAAACAATGATGAAACTCTTCCTAATAACAATAATAAAGATAAAGAACCTGTCATACAACACTCTACACAAGAGTGAAGACAGGTTAAACAAACTATAGGTTTAAATTACAAAGACAATATAAACCTAGCTATGTATCTAACAGAATTTAACAAATTCCTCAACAAAGTCTATAACAATCCATTAATGTATTACAATGCTATAACATGTATAGACAAAGATCAATGGATCAAAGCTATGAAGGATGAAATACAGTCACTTCAACAATGAAATGTGTGGATATATACTATCCCCCCTATGAATACAAATGTAATTGGAACGAAATTTGTCTATAAAATCAAAAGACTGGCTAACGGCCGAATAGACAAATATAAAGCACAATTTGTAGTGCAAGGATATGCTCAAAAGAATAGAATAGACTTCTATTCTGACAACTTATTTGCTCCAGTAACAAAACTATCAACAGTATGATTATTGTTATCTTGGGCAGCATCTAAGAACTACAAAATACATCAGATAGATGTAAAATCTGCATATCTTTACAGAGAATTAAATGAGGACAAACTCATCTATGTGAAACTGCTGCCAGGCAGGCTACTTACAAATATTAAACCTGGACAGGTGTTACACTTAAATAAAGCATTATACAGATTGAAACAAGCAGGTAGATGATGGTACAAGAAGATTACTGAACTACTGCTTAAGATTGGATTAGAACAAGCTAATTACAATCATGCTGTATTTTACAAGAAACAAAATAATAAAACAATTCTTGTAACATTTATGCACATTGACAATATTACAATTATTAGCAAAACTATTGCTATAATAACAGCATTCAAACATGCATTAAGACAACACATTACATTTACTGATGGTAACAAAATACATTAGCTACTTGGTATTGAAATAAGCCAAGATAGACTACAACAAATGATTAGCTTACAGCAAAAGCATTATATTGAAAGTATAATCAAGCATTACCACTTTGAAAACAAAAAGGCACTACAAACGCCTATTACTCCTGGAATAGATCTATCTAACAATACAAACAATATGTACAATACAAACGAAAGTAATAATGAAACAATGCCATACATGAATATGGTAGGATTGTTAAGATATGTTGCAGACTGCACACAGTCAGACATATCTTATATTACTGGGCAATTAGTGTGCTACTTACAAAAGCCCCAAACACATCACTACAAAGTAGTGAAACATTGCTTTGTGTATTTAAAATATACAACAAATTGTTGGCTTCAACTTGGAAGCACGAATGCCTTAAAACTACAAGGCTATTGTGATGCAGACAGACAAATGACAGAAGGACATAAAGCAATAAACAGCTACGTCTTTCAATTAGCTAAATCAACCATATCTTGGTCAAGCAAACAGCAAAACCTGGTACTACTATCTGTTTACAAAGCAGAGTTGCAAGTGCTGGCATATGCTACTCAAGAAGCCATTTGGCTCAAACGATTCGCCGAAGAAGTACTGTAGACTGAATCAGCACCCATTATGATTTATTACAATAATCAAGGTGCAATAAAGACTGTAAAGTCTGACAAAATAACGTACAATGCTCACACTAAACATCTTGATTTACAAAAAGACTTTGTGTGATGTTACATTCAAAACGAATACATTG
>NW_006761441.1:0-2376 GCF_000271605.1 Fomitiporia mediterranea MF3/22
ATCATAATATTGTTAAACAATTCTGACTTTTTCTTCCTGTTTACCTTCTCTTAGTAACAGTATTTTGTTACTGTAATTAGTTCCTGAGTCTGTTTCTGTAGTTTCTTCTACTGTCATTGTTTTAATATGTATTTCTGACTCTTTAAACATTTCCTGAGGGAGTAATACAACTTCCTAATTGTCCTTTTCTTCTAGCTCATAGTCAGGTCTTCTAGAGAGTGTATCTGCTCTATTTTTCTTGCCTGCTCTGTATTCTATTTTGAAGTTGTATCTGCTTAGTTCTAATGCCTATCTTACTTGTCTTCTGTTTAACTGCTTTTTGTTTTGAAAGGTTTTCAAATTAGATTAGTTAGTTATTATTCTAATCTGATGTTTGGCTCCTTCCAAATAATGTCTCCAGTTTGCTAATGCTTTTATAATAGTATATAGTTCCTTATCTGGTGCTACATAATTTCTCTCTTGTTTACTAAAAGTTGAAGAATAATAAGTTATAGGATGTAGTTCTTTATCTTCCTGTTCTTGTAATAGTATTACTGAGTATACAAAATCTGATGTATTAGTTTCTACTACAAACTGCTTTTTATAGTTTAGCCTTGCTAATACTAGTACCTTAGCAAATGCTTCTTTTATAGCTTTAAAAGAGGCTTCTTGAGTGTCTCCCTATATAAAAGTCCTCTTCTGTGATAGTAAACTTGATAATGGTTTTACTTTTCTAGAATAGTCTTCTACAAATTTCTTGTAGAAATTAAAGAATCCTAGTATTTTCCTAATATCTCTCTTTGTTAGAGGTCTAGACCATTCTAATATAGCTTTTATCTTGTAAGGATCTGCTTTTAGTCTATCTTGATTGACTATAAAACCTAAGTAGTCTAGTTCTTTTTTATTAAAGAAGTACTTTTCTGGTTTATAATAAAAGTCTACTTTCCTTAATAATTGTAGCACCTTTTTAGTTAGCTCTAATAGCTCTTTTTGTGTTTGAGTATAGATAATAATATTATCTAAGTATATTACAATCCCTTTACCTATTAATTCTTTAAAGAGTTGATTTATAGCTCTCTGAAATAATATAGTGTATTCATTATTCTAAATTGTATTACTAGTAGTTTATACAATCCTTTATGTGTTCTAAAGGCTTGTAAGTATTCCTGTCCTTGTTTTATCCTAATGTTGTTATATCCACTTTTAAGGTCCAGAGTTGTAAACCATTTTGCTTCCTTTAAATAGTCTGGTAGTGTGTACATTATAGGTATAGGAAATAGATCAGGTTCTACAATCTGATTTAATTTCCTATAGTCTTTAACCATCCTTGCTCCTGAATCCTTTTTGCCTACAAAGAACACTAGTAATACAATTTTAGAGTGACTTTCTCTAATGTATCCTTTCTTTAAGTTTTCTTGTATAAATTCCTTTACTACTTCTTGTTCTACTAGGGTTAGAGAATATACTAGACACATTTTAGGTAATTCTGCTCCTTCCTTTAATTTGATATCCATGTCTTATCTGGAATGTTTTGGTGATCTATCTGCTTTATCCTTATTAAACCTGTCTAAGTAATCCTATAATTCCTTTAGTACTAATTCCTTTTTATCTCTTTCTAGGCCTATTCCTGATCTGTTTAGTACCTTTACCTTTTCCTGTAAAGCTTTCTGTACTATACTAGAGACTTTGTTTAACTGTTTTCTAAGCTTCTGTTTTTTACTAGTTTGATAAGATAATTTTTGTTAGAGTACTCCTAACTCCTCTTACTTGTTAGTTTCTGTTAACTGATAGAATACTAGATTCATCCTCTTTACAGACAGTTCTAGAGTTCCTGACCTTCTTTTCTTTATAGGTGGAGGTGTACTTCCTGTACTTTCTCCCCTTTTCCTTTTAACATATTCATTATATAATGTAATGTTTTGCATTTTCTCTTTTACCTTTTGTATTTGCTCTTCTCCTAGTCTTGTTTTATACATTATATTTAGGTCTGCAAATTTCTTGTCTGCTCTAAAGGTGACCATTCTTGCTTCATGTCTAGAAAGAAGTGGTTCCTAATATTAAGGTATTTTTAGTAACATTACCTGTTCTTCAGAAATAGTTACTTTATCTAGTAAAGTAGTTATTTCTTTATCTGTATCTATATCTTTGTCTGATGAATATACTCTTATACTAGATTCTGGTTGTATGTTTAGTATACTTCTTAAAGGGCTCTGTTATAATTCCTGTGTTGTTAAGCTTTTAATAAGTGTTACAAGTATTATATATTCTAGAATAGGAGTTATAGAAGCTTTTCCTTTACCATATCTTTCTTTTTCTGGAAACCAAAGACTTTCTAATCTACTACTATCTGAATCTGAATCTGATAGTATAGGTAGTTTGTAGGATAACTTCTTTGTC
>NW_006761442.1:0-2375 GCF_000271605.1 Fomitiporia mediterranea MF3/22
GTATATACACTTTGCCTTGCTCAATGTGCTGATTTCTGTCTTCTGATGTATGATGTAGCCTTCTAACTTAATAGAATACCTGTGTGAATTGTTTAGATTGAAATATTTCTCAGTATCCAAGAGTAGTTGTAGTTTATAGTCTAGTAATGCTTGATAGATTGTCCTGCTTGTGCAGTTTACTATTTGCATTGCATTGTAAACCATAATACTATCTGGCTGGTTATATTCCAATCTTCTAACATTCTCAGGTCCTTTCCTAATGTCCTAGTATGCATTCTTGTTGTCTGTGAACAACCTGTATTTCTTAAGAGTGTTGTTTCGATTTGTGGCTCTAAGAATTGGTAGTAGTGTCTCTGAAGTGTCCATGTATGTGTTGCCTTGCACCTGTAGCATCTTAGATTCCTTGATTCAATAGTTGTATGTGTGTTTCCTAGTCCTTTCCATGTGCCATACATATCTGTAGTCTTGTAGAATCCTTTCTACACTGTATGCCTGTGCTTTTGAGTGTAAAATGTCATTGTATACTTCATACAGCTATCTGGTACCATTTCATACAGTTCTACTTGTTTGCTATACTATTCCTTAGTCCTATAGTCTCATAGGGTCTCAAATATACTGAATTTGCCCTTTCAAATGTGTTGTTTGTATGTCTGAACTTGTGTTCTGTTACTGAATCCTTAGTATTGCCTTCACAAAGTATCCAAATTAATAAAACATGTATATTGCTGCTAGATATGTAAGAATCTGTGTCATAGTCTATAATCAACTCTAATTCTATGTAGTTTTTGCTGTCCAAGTTGTCTGCTAACTTATCTAAAGTGGTGTAACCAATACTGACATTACTAGATGATGAACTATCATCCTGCACATTGTTCAATCTGATTGTATTGTGAGTAGGACAATTCCTGGCTAAGTGGTCATCTTGTTCACAAATGAAACATAGTCCTTTTACTCTCATTTTGTCCAATTTCGATTGGGAATAATGTTTGAAACCTGTAGTGTACGTTCTCTGATGGTTTCCTGTCTTGCTTTCATGCTAGTCATTGTTCCTCAATGAATAATACAATTGCCTGGCCTTTCCTTTGGTGTTTATACTGCTTGTATGTATAGTATCCTGACTAGAGTCACTGTGATCTGAATCATTGCTTTCACTATCCTGTAGAGTGAATTGATTGTTTCCTGAATTATCAGAACTGTCTGTATGCAAATAATCATTCTGAGAATCATTACTGTGTCTTTGCATATCAAAATGTTGTCTGGAATCTATGTGCCATTTGATTCCTATGGATTCATTTGCTTTCTCAATACTTTTGAGCCTATCCTTAAAGATTGAATAATCTATAGTGTCTGGATTTAAGCAATCTAATTGTAATTGCCTCTGGTACTTGGAATTCAATCCATACCATGCCTGTCTAGTCAAATCTCACTGAGAAATGTCTCCTAGATTCATTACTTTCATTTCTAGATCATACAAATATTCCTGAATATTCCTATTACCTTGTTTCAAAGTGTTGAACTCTTTTTGCAGTATTTCAGCAAAGTTGGAAGGGAAACAAAAGTCCATAAGTCCTCTAAAGAACTGAGCAAGTGTTCATCTATGCTCATAGTTTGTAATCTTTTGTAAATAGAAATTCATTACTTTTCCCTTGATAAAACCTGGCATTATCCCTACTTGGCTCTTAGGGAAATGATGAAGTCCTGATTGTTTCATGTACTGATTAACTTCAATAACAAACTTTGTATACTTCTGCAAGTCTGGTTCACCTGAGTATGCTGTAGGAGCTATTAGTTCTACACTGTACATCTGTATCTTCAATTTGAGGAGTTCTTTGTTCTGTTTCTTCCTCAAGCGTTTCTTGTGCTTCTTAGTAGCTTCAGTATCACTTGAATCAATGTCTGACAGTTCGAATAAAGCATTACTTCGATTATTGTCATTGGATAAAGAGGAATCTGAATTATTACTGTCTGGGTCTGATCCTAGGTCAAGATTTCCCTTTCTCTGTATCCTAGAGCTCTGTATTACTCTGTATGTATAGCTATTCTTTGCTAGGCTCTCTGAAGGTCTTACTAATGCGAATCTACCTTTCTGAACATTATTCAGTACTTTGCTATGCCTGTGTCCATTGTTCATTCTTGAACTACTGCTTGAGCTATTCTTATACTTACTGTGCTCAATATGTGGCTTTGAACTGTATAGTTTACTACACTCTGAATTGATATTGTTCTCACTAATACCACTAGTGTTTGTCTTGCCTGGGACTGCTTTCAATTGTGAAGTATTGCTATGGGATTGTTTGTTCCTTTTATTTTTGCAAGGGATACTCTGATGTACTGAAAAACTTAATGTTTCCATTTGAGACCACATATATCCAGGT
>NW_006761443.1:0-2374 GCF_000271605.1 Fomitiporia mediterranea MF3/22
CTCCTAGGATTTATTACTTTGATTGCCCTAATGTTTTATCTACTTGGAAGATTGTAGTACTTTGATCCAGACAATAATAATGTATTGGTTTGCTGAGCCACCTACTGTAACACAACTTGTGTTCTGAGCCTGTAATAAGTACATGATCTGTACATCCTGTAAAATAAGTAGTGTGTGTAAGTCTATTCTGAGACTGTACATGTTTTGCAAATGCTTGTAATACAGAATAGTATCAGGAAAAAGTCTTAAGACTTATATTAGCTTATAAACATATAAATTATATAAATTTTCTAAAAAATATAAAAGACCATATATCCAACCTCTTAAAATGAGAAAATTATAAAAAGCTATATAAGATACAAAAAGGTATATACAAATTGTTAATATGAATAAGGTTTATAAGTATTGACAATATGTAAATGAACTTATATCCAACCTCCTAAAATGAAAAGATATTAAAAGAACTTTGTCTTTTAACAAGAGTAATATAGTTTTATAATATATACAATCTAATGTAAAGCTTTAAAAGTACTTTGTATATTGTTAGATATTATTATACTTTATAAGAGCTTTACAAGACTTCAAATTTGTTATAATATTTTACAATCCAGGTATTCATTTATTTCTCTTTTTTTCCTCTTATAATTAAGTATTAACATTTTAATACACTTGTATTTGTTCTATTCTACTATATTGTATTTTAATAATATTGTATTTACAAAACAAGCATGCAGACAAGCAAGAAGAAAGAAAGGAGGAAAGGAGAGTCTAGTTGTAGAGAATCATACTTTGAATATTTATCAAACCAGTCTTTACTTAAGGGACAGAATTGTTAGTAAGTACAAGCACTTGAAGTAGGGAGAGGGACACACTATAACACTGTGTAGGAAGGGCAGGTGGTGCACTAGGTTGAGATCCAGAGTGTCAAGCAAACTGATTTGAGTTACAGGTGAATCTGTATCTGTGTGTGTGTACTGTATGCTCTTACTATAGCAAGCAATAGAAGGTACAGTGTGCTGAGTCATTGATTGTAAGGGTGTATCTCTAGGATATCCTAATGTGAAGAGAGAAGGTAATGTAGAAGTTGCAGACAGACTCAGTGTAGACAGTGTGAGTAGTGGGTCAATACTTCTGTTTAATGTGATTCTATGCCTGGTACAGAGGAATGCAAATGTACACAGTGTGGGCCTATCTAGAGTAGTTTCAAGTACTGAATGTGTGGAAAAGGAGAGTGTGTACTAGGTGAGAGAGAGAGTAGCACAATGAGAGTAGCTATACAGGGACATTGTTACAAGTGTGTACTCATTATTATTGTCTGTACTACAGAGTAGGAAGAAGTATACAAATGTATGGAATTATTAAAGAAGTTGTTTAGCATTAGTCAATAATACAGATGTATGTGTGAATGTAAAAAGGAAGGTGAATGTAAAAAAGTGAGGACAGTAAAGGAGAGGCAATACAAATGGCAGAGCAAGGAGTAGGAGGGATGGAAGGGAGACAAAAAGTTAGGAGGAGAGGGATGAGCAACTATTGTGTAGGCTATTATAAAGTAGGCTGGCTGCTTACACTTTATACTGAAGGACAGTGTTGTCAGCTGGGTTGTATCATTGTAAGATCTGAGGCTCAGTACAGGCATTACAGTGGCAGATTAGAGAGACAAGTACAGTAATGTTTGTTGCCTATGTTGTTGTAGGCAGAGTGCCTGCTAGTAGGATGCTTGTAAGTAGAGGACTTGACTAGAGAGAACAGAGGTGACAACATAGTATTAGGGGCAGAGGGTTGGGGAGACAGTAAAGGTAGGAGGTAAAGGAGTGACAAAGAGAAATGCATTATTATATGCTCCTAATCTTCAGCAGTTGATTACATAAGCAACTATAATATGAGTTGTCAACTGATAGAACATTTCAATTATTGTATTTAGGTATAAAATAAAATTATTAATCTACTTTGTAATATAGTAAAAAGAAATATGACATATATATAGCTTTCTAAACATACTAATGTAATTATTACAAGTAGATGAAATGCCTTTTACAATAATTGTAAACTGCTTGTATAAATAATCTAAGTATGATATACATTAATATACCTTTTGTATAAATTATAAGGCAACAATAGTAATTATTACATTATTATATTATAAGTATAACTCTTTCTTTAAGATTATAATTTAAATATAATACAAGCATAACACTTTAGGTTGTTATACAAAGTTAGTATAATACATGTAATAGATTTTTATTCATCCCTAGTACTTATGTAGTCTTTATATACATTAATATGTCTTATTTAAACATTACAATTCAATTACAAGCCTTATAATTACTTTATAATGTATATACAATACATATGTTACTTTACAAAGTCTATAAGA
>NW_006761444.1:0-2373 GCF_000271605.1 Fomitiporia mediterranea MF3/22
GTAGATAATGATACTGTATTCCTTAGTGAAGATTTCCAACAATATTTAGATTCACAAGGAACAAAACAAAGATTAACAGTACATCATACTCTACAGCAGAACAGAATAGCAGAACGAATGTATAAAACTATATTTAGAGGTGTAAGAGCATATCTAACATCTACTGAATTACTGTTTACATTATGGGCCAAAGTAGCAATTCATATTACCTATATTCATAATAGAACACTGTGTACTGCTTTAAATTATAATACCCTACATTACAAACATTACAGAACACACAGAACAATTGATAATATATACGAATTTGGTTAATATATTATTATTTGCAACGAAAATCCTACAAAAATACAACAGCAAGGTATCATTGCTTGTTGGATAGGATTAGACAATGAAAGTAAAGGCTATAAAACTTAGCATGATAATAAAATTACCATCAAACAAAATATTCAATTTCTCAAAGGTAAACCTCCTTAAATTGAAGGGGAGAAAATAGACAATACAAACAACAATACAAACAAGTGTTTAATAATTAAAAATAATGAAACAGACAATAGAATAATGAGAATGGACAACAATGATACAGACAATACTGATCCTAACAAAAAAGGAAAAGCAGCAGAACCAACAGACTTAATGGACAACAAAGTTAAATTAACTGAAAAAGAAGTAGAACCTAAATTATGTTGATTGGAACAAAAACAGAAACTGACAGAATGTACTATCAAGCTTGAACAATGTATGGAGAATAAATGTGTAACAAAACACATGTATGTACTTAGCAAAAAGGATGAAGATAATATTGCCATTCATTTAACAGAATTTAATACTAAAATAAGTGAAATACAATCAGATCCGACTTCATTTTATGAAGCAATCCAATGTCTGGATTGTGATTCATGGATTACAGCTATGAAAGACAAAATAAAACAATTAGAAAATCATAATACATGGGAAATCACAAATCCATACAATAATATTAACATTATTGGAACACAATTTGTCTATAAAATAAAACAATACACTGATAATAGTATAGAAAAATATAAAGCACAATTAGTAGTTCAAGGAAACTATTAGATTGACAGCCTTGACTATCATACAGACAATTTATTTGCTCCTACTGCTAGACTATCTACAGCACAATTAATATTAGTATGGGCAGCATCTAATAATTATGAAATACATCAGATAGATATAAAATCAGCATATCTCTATGGACAATTGACAGAAGACAAGGAAATATATGTTAAACCTCCTCCAGGTAACTTAATAGACAGATTACAGAATGGACAAATATTACAATTATGAAAAGCACTATACAGATTAAAACAAGCTGGTAGAAGATAGTATAAAACACTATCTAATATACTACTTAAATACAGATTAACAAAATCTGAACATGATAACACTGTATTCTTCACAAAGAAGAAAGAAATAACTGTAGCCATATTATTTGTACATGTTGACAATATTACTATTGCAGCAAAGAATAATAATACTATTGTAATGATAAAACAATCTATTGTACATCATTTACAATATACAGACAGCAGCAAATTACACTGGCTACTTAGTATAGAGATTCAATACAACAGAGAGTATAGATTCATCAGGATGTGTCAGACACATTATATTAATAGTATAATAGAACGTTACAAACTTACAAACAAACAAAGTGTACAAACACCCATGCAGCCTGGTACACAATTAAAAACAGTATTACAAACCAATAACAATAGAAAACAAATGTCTGATATACTATACATGAACATGGTTAGTACACTTAGATACATTGTAGACTGTATACAGTCAGATATAGTATTTGCAACAAATCAGTTAGTAAAATACCTCAATGACCCTGGTATGGAGCATTATCTGGCACTTAAACATTGTTACATGTACTTAAAAACTACAAACAATGTCTGGCTCCAACTCAGCAGCACAAATCAATCAATATTGAATGGTTATACAGACACAGACAGTATGATGCAAGAAGGGCATTGTGCAATATCAGGATATGCATTTTACTTGAGCAATTCATTAGTTTCATAGTCAAGTAAAAGACAAACACTGGTGGCAAATTCAATGTATGAAGCTGAATTAATAGCTCTTGCAAGAGGAACACAGGAAGCAATTGCACTTACACATTTAGCTGAAGAGATTCTGCAGGTCTCTGATGCACCAATTAATATCTTTTGTGATAATGATGCTGTTATACAAACAGTTACATTGGACGAACTCAAATATTCAGAACGAACAAAGCATTTAGATCATAAGAAAGATTTTATTAAATGCTACATTGAGTTAGAGTACATAAATGTGAAATACATACAGACAAACAATCAACGAGCAGATATATTAACTAAAGTG
>NW_006761445.1:0-2372 GCF_000271605.1 Fomitiporia mediterranea MF3/22
GGTAAGATGTTTGACTTGTGGTACATGTAGTGCTTTAGTTAATATATCTGCTTGTTGATTGTTTGTCTGTATGTATTTTGCATTTATGTACTCTAACTCAATGTAGCATTTAATAAAATCTTTCTTATGATCTAAATGCTTTGTTTGTTCTGAATATTTGAGTTTGTCTGATGTAACTGTTTGTATAACAGTATTGTTATTACAATAGATATTAATTGGTGCATCAGAGACCTGTAGAATCTCTTCAGCTAAATGAGTGAGTGTAATTACTTCCTGTGTTCCTCTTACAAGAGCTATTAATTCAGCTTCATATGTCAAATTTGCTACCAGTGTTTGTCTTTTACTTGACTACAAAACTAATGAATTGCTCAAGTAAAATACATATCCTGATATTGCACAATGCCCTTCTTGTATCATACTGTCTGTGTCTGTATAACTGTTCAATATTGATTGATTTGTACTGCCAAGTTGGAGCCAGATATTATTCATAGTTTTTAAGTACATGTAACAATGTTTAAGTGCCAGATAATGCTCTATACCAGGGTCATTGAGGTATTTAGCTAACTGATTTGTTGCAAATACTATATCTGGCTATGTACAGTCTACAATGTATCTAAGTGCACCAACCATATTCATGTATAGTATATTAGACATTTGTTCTCTATTGTTATCAGTTTACAATACTGTTTTTAATTGTGTACTAGGCTGCATGGGTGTTTGTACACTTTGTTTGTTTGTAAGTTTGTAACATTCTATTATACTATTAATATAATGTGTCTGACACATCCTGATGAATCTATACTCTCTGTTGTGTTGAATCTCTATACTAAGTAGCTAGTATAATTTGCTACTGTCTGTATATTGTAAATAATGTACAATAGATTGTTTTATCATTACAATAGTATTATTATTCATTACTGTAATAGTAATATTGTCAACATGTACAAATAATATGGCTACAGTTATTTCTTTCTTCTTTGCAAAGAATACAGTATTATCATGTTTGGATTTTGTTAATCCACATTTAAGTAGTATATTAGATAGCATTTTATACCATCTTCTACCAGCTTGTTTTAATCTGTATAGTGCTTTTTGTAATTGTAATATTTGTCCATTCTGTAATCTGTCTATTAAGTTACCTAGAGAAGGTTTAACATATATTTCTTCATCTTCTGTCAATTGTCTATACAGATATGCTGATTTTATATCTATCTGATGTATTTCATAATTATTAGATACTACCCATACTAATATTAATTGTGCTGTAGATAGTCTAACAGTAGGAGCAAATAAATTGTCTGTATGATAGTCAAGACTGTCAATCTGATAGTTTCCTTGAACTACTAATTGTGCTTTGTATTTTTCTATACTATTATCAGTGTATTGCTTTATTTTATAGACAAATTGTGTTCTAATAATGTTAATATTATTGTGTGGATTCATGATTTCCCATGTATTATGATTTTCTAATTGTTTTATTTTGTCTTTCATAGCTGTAATCTATGAATCATGATCCAGACATTGGATTGCTTCATAAAATGAAGTCAGATCCAATTGTATTTCACTTATTTTAGTATTAAATTCTGTTAAATGAATAGCAATATTATCTTCATCCTTTTTGCTAAGTGCATACATGTGTTTTGTTATGTGTTTATTCTCCATACATTGTTCAAGCTCAATAGTACATTCTGTTAGTTTCTGTTTCTGTTCCAATTGATGTAATTTAGGTTCTACTTCTTTTTCAGTTAATTTAACTTTGTTGTCCATTAAGTCTGTTAGTTCTGCCACTTTTCCTTTTTTGTTAGGATCAGTGTTGTCTGTATTATTGCTGTCTGTTCTCATTATTCTATTGTCTGTTTCATTATTTTTAATTATTAAATGCTTGTTTGTATTGTTGTTTGTATTGTCTATTTTCTCCCCTTCAATTTGAGGAGGTTTACCTTCAAGAAATTGAATATTTCGTTTGATGGTAATTTTATTATTGTGCCAAGTTTTATAGCCTTTACTTTCATTGTCTAATCCTATCCAACAAGCAATGATACCTTACTATTGTATTTTTGTAGGATTTTCATTGCAAATGATAATATATTGACCAAATTTGTATATATTATCAATTGTTCTGTGTGTTCTGTAACGTTTGTAATGTAGGGTATTGTAATTTAAAGCAGCACACAGTGTTCTATTATGAATATAGGTAATATAAATTGCTGCTTCAGCCCATAATATAAACAGTAATTCAGTAGATGTTAGATATGCTCTTACACCTCTAAATATAGTTTTATGAGTTCATTCTGCTATTCTGTTCTGTTGTAGAGTATAATATACTGTTAATCTTTGTTTTGTTCCTTGTGAATCTAAATATTGTTGAAAAT
>NW_006761446.1:0-2372 GCF_000271605.1 Fomitiporia mediterranea MF3/22
TGTCTGAGAGGGTAAGTATATGTACTAACATTTCCTTATTAACCTCTCTCTTTCAACAAGGACAGACTCATGTTCTCAACTGTGAACTCAGCTGAGACTATTCCTACTTAATACTATAGACAAACTACTAAGTAGTGAACAGGACTGAGTAGCATTCTGAATGTTCTGAGATCTTAGAATATAGAAGTAGTAGGTCAGATTGTACAGATTTAAACTTGGATAAAGTATAAAGAGAAGAATTAAAAGAATTAGAGGGAATAAGAGAACTATCTACTTTTGTTTTTAACTTTTTTCTTTCTAATAAATAATTTTGTTGATTTACTTTTTCTACTTTTTCTACTTTTCTTACTTTATTTACTTCTAATCCTACAGTGTCTATTGAATCAAAAGTGACTGTTAAAAAATCCAAGTTATAGCTCTTTAGTACTGTATTCACTGTTAGGCCTCTACAAAATCCTAGAGTACATAGTCAGAGTTTAGGAGTTCTAAGGTGACTTCCAGATTTGTAAAAAAGGCTTCTTACTATAAATCCTACTTGTCACTCATTATTACTCTAATAACCTGACAGATATACTGTTACTTCTATAAACAGTCCTTAATTTGGTACTCTAACTTTCTGTAAGTAAAGTATACTCCTTACTTTTAGGCTTCTCTAATGTTTATTAGAACAGATTGATTACAAATTATAGACAGATTGATTTAAGAACTTAGAACTGTTAGAGCTGAATGTATGTGTAAGCATTCTGTACAGACTTGACACATCCAAGCTACAGCTTAGTCAAAGGAAATGGTACACATCTTCTACTTAGTGTAAGTAATTAGTTCTAGTATTATTCTAAGAATCTTATTAACTAGTTCTGAGTAGAGAGCTTTTTCAAGCATTCTAATAAGAACATTATTAAACCTGAGTACAAATCCTGCCTTCCAGGCTAGAATATTAAACTCCTAAAAGAAGGTATTAGTAGAATGTTTGCTCTGTCACAGAGACACAAGCTTGTTCTACACATTATACTTCTTATTCAGATTGATGAAGAAAGTACAGAGCTACTCTATGAATTCTGAATACAACTCATTGTTCTGAAGTCAGATCAGACTTCTGATCTGATAGCCTTTGATCCAGTTCTAAGCCTAGGTAGTCATATTACCTTCCTTTATGAAGGAGAGGACAAATAGGATACAATTAAGATCTGAGGATAGATCAGTCAAAGTAGTAGCTATGTATAGTTCAACTTAGTACTAGAAATCCTTAAAGTACTACCTATTAAAGTCTGAAGGGCAGGCTACATACACTTTCTTTCTAGAACAGGTTGTAACTTCTAGAACAATTAGAACAGGTTCTGAGAGGGCTAGAGGCACATAGTTAGTAAAGGCCTCTTAGATAAAGGTCTACATGTATTAAGCTAGGTCTGCTTGTAACTACTAATCTAGTAGGACAGTAGGGGTGGTAGTCAGTATAGGAGAGTCTATGTTTACACTATAAAGGAATCAGTACTAAACTAAAAGGGGTAATGAATAGAAGAAGGGTGGTAAAAGTTTAAAAGGGTTTAGAAAGTTTAAAATTTAAAAATGTAAAAGGGTTAGGACAAAGAAAAGAGATTGACACAACAGTAAGTACTAAGGTAGGGAAAGTATAAACTCAACAAACCTAAGGTATCATGTGTGCAACCCTGAATACACAGCCACTTACTCCATTAGGAAGGACCCTAACAGCAAAAATCGTGGTGAAGATATGATTTTTGTCTCAGTCTCAAGAAAATTGTAAAAGCTTTTAAATATGTCAAGTAGAAAGTACATTGTGTATTTACACTTATAACTCAGCCAAAATATTATCAGGAAGTACTCTATGACTATAGTATTTCTGGTTTGCCTATTAAGCTTGTTTGCCAGTCAAGCCTTTCTGGTATGCATCCATGAATCTAGCTGACCAGTTTGCAAACCTATGAAAGAAATTCAATAAAACTACATACATAAATATTTGAAAAAGATACTTACTTTCTAAACAAATCAAATGATACAGCTCCTCCTTTACTGTACAGGTTTTGTGTTCTAGCTTGTATTACTTTCTTTCAGTAGGGCATTATTGACTGAGTTGCATTAGTAGTGTACAGAAGTCATGTAGATATAGATACTGTAATAATGACTAATGATTATGTATATACCAAATAAGGCAGTTATTTGTAATATTATGGTTACCTGAGGTGGCAAAAATCAAAAACCTAAAAACTCAAAAAAAGTTATTTTCTTGCCAGAATGTTGCTAAGGACATTCTAGAGTGTTTAAGTCAAAAAAAGCTTCTTTTGGAAATAAGTCAGGCATTTTCTAATATTTTTGAAAATAAAACCATCAATTTGTAGCTACTTTAAATACAAATA
>NW_006761447.1:0-2369 GCF_000271605.1 Fomitiporia mediterranea MF3/22
ACATCTACATCTGAGACATACCTACATAGTATATATAGACTAACTAATCAACAGACAATGAAGCAAGCTGCAAGAGAGCAAGCCAAGTCCACTATCCCCCCTCTTTGTGTGATCCCTCTAAGCCTCTCACATAACCTCTCTTTCCCTTTTCTTAACAGGTTATGAGCCTTGAGCTCCCTGCCTATGCTTTATCTACACTCTACTACATCTATGCTCTATACAGTTCTACACATCACATGCACACACACAGCATACTACGACACAGAACTTGACTCACCTGTCTGAGTATCCCAAACACGAATTGATACACTGCAGACACACAATCTACTGTACTACATACGACCCAGACATTATATGATTGTCATCTTAGTGATTATGATCATTGGCCTAGTAATAATGTAATCTATGCAGGCAACGTTGAAACTACAATGAGTATCACTTACTGCGATTATTAAATGCTAAAATATTCTATAATATCACAGAGATCATGTTATAATAAGTTAACTGATCATACTACGGACGAACGTTAAAAAGATTAATAAAGCAAACACTACTCTTCCACTATTAACATTACAATAGTACAAATGATTGACACTGTCAACGAGCATACATATGTTATAGCATAAATTGAATAATAACATATATAGTAATATCACAGCTGAACAATTAATGCTCAAAACGAGCACATATATGCTAAACAACATATTAAATCGAATAAATAAAACATTTAACATGTATTATAAACAATAATACAATTGCAGACACTATAATAACAATAATAATAATGATAATAATGATAATAATATGGATAGAACTAACAGAACGAATACAGAACAATATAATAACTAACACATATTATGGTCGAGCAATTATATGTAACATATTGGATTCAGTGGTTACATGTTGGATATTGCAATTACTTATCAGATACCAAATATAATACACATATCTAAGATATACAGACGAGTACAGATATATAAAAGTATAATGAATAACTACAAACCAAAAAACAATGCTACAGAGTGTATAAACTAACTATGCACAAAAGAATAATGTTATAATGTGTAAATATTAACTACAGCACAAAATAAGTGCAAAATTATAATTATTAGACAAATGATACTACTTTACACATTAATACAATTGTGTAAATGTATACTAACAACAAACGAAAGAATTATATCTCTAATATACTCAAAACAATGCATCAATACAACTTAATTATGCAGAATGTGTTATCACAGCAGCTGATTAATAATAAATTTCTAAGTTGCAACAGCAACATCAACTGTACAGTGTATATACCTTAACGAACGATTATTAAATTTACATTGTAACAATGTAGCTTGTAGGAGCAAAGTATTAAGCTGATAAGGCTATTACAACGAATAATACAAATATTATTATTATGAACACATTATTATAATAATTATGATTGAAAACAATCATAATATAATATGATTAAATAAATTAATAAAATGTTTAAGCCATTATCTCAGACAATATAATATAAAATAGGCAATAACAGACACAAGCATACTTAATAGAACTCAGCACATTTACTAAAAGCACTACATAAATAATAATTATAATGTTATTAAACGAATATTATACAGAAACAAACGAATTACTATATGTTTTTAACACAAAAACAAAATATTCATTCATAGTTATGAATGATTATTAATAAAAGATAACGAGTGCAAACAAAACTTGTATATTATACATAATGTGTACTTATCTACTATAACAAACAAAATACACATTATATAAGTTGACAAACGTTAATGGTAACAAAGATATAATAGTAATAACATTTAAATTACTCATTATAGAACATAACAAACGTTACACACTGCTTTAAAATACTAATAATTAGAAATCAAACCATGAAAGCAATTACAATTATTATATATAAACATTATATTATAACAACAATTAATAAACATTAAAGAAATATCCAATTCTTTGAAGAAATACCTTCTTGAATTGAAGGGGAGAAAATGGATAATATGCACAAAAAATTAATAACTAAATATAAACAACAGAACAGAAAGTATAATACTATGGATGCTACGAAAAATAGAATAACGAAATTCACAGACTAAGCACTGACTAAGCAATAGAAGTTACGGACGGACATAACGGATCATAAAGGTAAATCATTTGGTATGAAGCAAAACTATGTCAATCAGAACTAAATAACAGAAGTCAACACAATGTGCAATTGAACTTCAACGTTAAATAAATAATAATTCTACTATGAAACAAATGCTCATACTTGGCAAATAATATTAATATGATAATATAATTAACTTAACAGTGTTTAATACGAAAATAAATAATATACAGACGATTATTACATCATA
>NW_006761448.1:0-2368 GCF_000271605.1 Fomitiporia mediterranea MF3/22
ATAAAACTCTAACTTAGTTACAAATCTTTACTATTCTAGTAAAGCTCTAGTCTACTAAGGGGAACTTAAACCTGGAGCTAGCACACAGGTACATCAACTCTAATACTTGCTTTATAATATTAACTAACCTTAATAATCAACATTCAAAGTAGGTAGATAAATTACTCTACTACTTAGAACAGTTGTTAAGGCAAGTAACTTTCTTTTGTGGTAAGAAGAGAAAGATTAATTAAGAAGTGCTACTAGTTCTTGATTACTTAGTAGCTTATACACAGGAACAAGTGTTGATACTAGGAGGTATTAAAGGAATACCATTTTGAATACAAGGGGAAATTCCCTTAGACTCTTTTAAGCAAGGAAGAGTAGTATCAACTGTTGCCTATACAGTAGGCACTCCTATCAATCAACAAATCTGGATTGAACAAATCCAAGGATACTCAGGCCATTTATATACATTACAACAACATTGTAATCTGTTACACAGTGTATTACTTGCACTAGAACAGGGATATCCAGATATTGTAAAAGTAAGTAACTTTTGTAATATTATATTAAACAAAGTTAACAAGCTTTAAAAAGTAGCTTTGTATCAGATCAAGGAAAGGATTGGAACATTACACATACAACAACTGGTACTAGACACAGGCAGAAGCCTATTATCATACAGCCCTCTATTATCTAATCCCTCAACTATTCTCATATTCCTACTACTTGTAGGAACACTCCTTGTTACATATACTTAGAGTAAGAGGAAGAGTCAATTAGGGAACAGTACAAGACTGGCTCAAAGAAGAGGTTCACACTCTAGCCACTCCTATTCAAATAAATTGGGGACCTATTATAGCCTTTGGATTACAAGGATAAAGACTTAGATACAACAATTCTTAGGTCTTAATAGAATAATCAGGTCTACTCAAAGTCAAGACATACATTATAGAACTATACAAGGGGAAATCACATACTTGTGTAGTCTTATACAATCAGAACAACAAGGAGAAAAGCTAGAGCAGATACAATCAGATCTAGATACACAAGGATTAAATATCTTTAATATTCATATAAAGCTACAGGAAATCTTGGACAAGATACAGGACCTTACTAACAGAGTACAAGAAGTACAAGTTGAATTAGGAATATCTCAAGTATACCTGAACAGGTTAGTACAGTCACAATACAACCTAACTACTATATTACAAAATATTAGTAGAGAGGAACAACAAAGTGACAGGAGAGAAGGAAGTACTTCTAATACTCAATACTCTTAGAGACAAGAACATTTCACTCAAGGAGACATAGTCTAAGAAAATCAAGAAAGTGAACTATCAGGTTCTTCAGCTGAAGAAGAAGAGCTTGTTAACACAATACAGGGAGGAATCCAAACATTTCAAGACTATAGTGGAATTGAAACACAACATCCAGATAGTCTACCAGGATCCCTTAGAAGCCTTCAAGGTCAGTCAAAAATTATTACTCAGGAAGGCTAGACAGCTGAAGAAATTGAACAGTCTATGTTACTAGATACCTTTATAGTAGAAGGCACATCAACATTAGATTATTATAGTTGGTTGTATCAGACCTATTAAAGTAGTACTAGTTCAGAGTCAAGTTCATCAGACTCTTATACACCAAATTCAGAATCTAGTAACTAGAAAAAGAGTAATATAGAGGGAACAAGGAAAATCAACCTAAAACTGCCAAAGTTTTCAGGACAGAAAGGGGAAGATCTAGAAGTGTTTAAAACAAATCTAGCAATACACTTCAGACATTACAACATTACAAATGATTTGGATAAAGTAGAAACAGCAATCTTATACTTAAGAGGGAAAATAGCAAGTCACATGAATAGAAAGGCAATATTATTTGTGACAGAAGGAAAAAGCTTAGTTCCAGAAATCTGGAAAGATTATGATACATTTTTAACTAATCTGAGAGAAGCAAGTGGAAAATACTATGATTCTATAGAGACAGTTCAAACTCAAATGCACAATTTGAGACAAGGAAAATTAACAATTATAGAATACAATGAAACATTCAAGAGAATATTAGCCTACCTACCTAGTGAATATAAACCAGGGACAAATGGAAGGAATCCTGTTACAATTCATTTATACAAGAATGGATTAAACCCTAGCAAATTACAACAGTTGGTTGCTATTCCTGATTATACAGAATGGACATTTAAAAAATGGACAGACACAGCTCTCAGTCTGGAGAGAGGAATGGTACACACAAAAACATTTAGACAAGAATACAAACCTCCTAGTGATTATTATAGAGTACTAATGGAAATTGACAGGATAACAAAAGGTAGGGAAATGGTATGCTTCAAATGTGGGCAAAAAGGACATATGGCTAGGAATTACACTAG
>NW_006761449.1:0-2366 GCF_000271605.1 Fomitiporia mediterranea MF3/22
GCCAGTTTGGCCCTCAAAAGATAGTTTTATTAACTTAAGTTACCTAGTACTTGGAAGTACTCTACTACCAACCTACTAGGCTACACTTACAGCTTGACTAAAGCAGGACTCCTCTACCCTCTCACCCTACAAGTCTATAAGTCTTACCCTCTATACTCTATTCTGTTACTATTCCTAAGGATTAGGACTAGTAAAGTGAGTATATCTTACACTTTGATAAAACTCCAACTTAGTTACAAATCTTTACTATTCTAGTAAAGCTCTAGTCTACTAAGAGGAACTTAAACCTGGAGCTAGCACACAGGTACATCAACTCTAATACTTACTTTATAATATTAACTAACCTTAATAATTAACATTCAAAGTGGGTAGATAAATTACTCTACTACTTAGAACAGTTGTTAAGGCAAGTAACTTTCTTTTGTGGTAAGAAAAGAAAGATTAATTAAGAAGTGCTACTAGTTCTTGATTATTTAGTAGCTTATACACAGGAACAAGTGTTGATACTAGGAGGTATTAAAGGAATACCATTTTGGATACAGGGGGAAATTCCCTTAGACTCTTTCAAGCAAGGAAGAGTAGTATCAACTGTTGCCTATACAGTAGACACTCCTATCAATCAACAAGTCTGGATTGAACAAATCTAAGGATACTCAAGCCATTTATACACATTACAACAACATTGTAATCTGTTACACAGTACATTACTTGTACTAGAACAAGGATATCCAGATATTGCAAAAGTAAGCAACTTTTGTAATATTATACTAAACAAAGTTAACAAGCTATAAAAAGTGGCTTTACATCAGATTAAGGAAAGGATTAGAACATTACACATACAACAACTAGTACTAGGCACAGGCAGAAGCCTATTATCATACAGCCCTCTATTATCCAATCCCTCAACCATTCTTATATTCCTACTACTTGTGGGAACACTCCTTGTTACATATACTTAGAGTAAGAGGAAGAGTCAATTGGGGAACAGTACAAGATTGGCTCAAAGAAGAGGTTCACACTCTAACTACTCCTATTCAAATAAATTAGGGACCTATTATAGCCTTTGGATTACAAGGACAAAGACTTGAATACAACAATTCTTAGGTCTTAACAGAATAATCAGGTCTACTCAAAGTCAAGACATATATTATAGAACTATACAAGGGGAAATCACATACTTGTGTAGTCTTATACAATCAGAACAACAAGGAGAAAAGCTGGAGCAGATACAATCAGATCTAGATACACAAGCATTGAATATCTTTAATATTCATACAAAGCTACAGGAAATCTTGGACAAGATACAGGACCTTACTAACAGAGTACAAGAAGTACAAGTTGAATTAGGAATATTACAAGTATACCTAGACAGGTTGGCACAGTCACAATTCAACCTAACTACTATATTACAAAATATTAGTAGAGAAGAACAACAAAGTGACAGGAGAGAAGGAAGTACTTCTAATGCTCAATACCCTTAGAGACAAGAACATTTCACCCAAAGAGAAACAGTCTAAGAAAATCAAGAAAGTGAACTATCAGGTTCTTCAGCTAAAGAAGAAGAGCTTGTTAACACAATACAGGAAGGAATCCAAACATTTCAAGACTATAGTGGAATTGAAACACAACACTCAGATAGTCCACCAGGATCCTCTAGAAGCCTCCAAGGTCAGTCAGAAATTATTACTCAGGAAGGCTAGACAGCTGAAGAAATTGAACAGTCTATGTTACTAGATACCTTTACAGTAGAAGGCACATTAACATTAGATTATAATTGGTTGTATCAGACTTATCAAAGTAGTACCAGTTCAGAGTCAAGTTTATTAGACTCTTATACACCAAATTCAGAATCTAGTAACTAGGAAAAGAGTAATATGGAGGGAACAAGGAAAATCAACCTGAAACTGCCAAAGTTTTCAGGACAGAAAGGGGAAGATCTAGAAGTGTTTAAAACAAATCTGGCAATACACTTCAGACATTATAACATTACAAATGATTTGGATAAAGTAGAAACAGTAATCTTATGCTTAAGAGGGAAAATAGTAAGTCACATGAATGGAAAGGCAATATCATTTGTGACAGAAGGAAAAAGCTTAGTTCCAGAAATCTGGAAAGATTATGACACATTTTTAACTAATCTGAGAGAAGCAAGTGGAAAATACTATGATTCTACAGAGACAGCTCAAACTCAAATACACAATTTGAGACAAGGAAAACTAACAATTATAGAATACAATGAAACATTCAAGAGAATATTAGTCTACCTACCTAGTGAGTATAAACTAAGGACAAATAGAAGGAATTCTGTCACAATCCATTTATACAAGAATGGATTAAACCCTAGCAAGTTACAACAGTTGGTTACT
>NW_006761450.1:0-2365 GCF_000271605.1 Fomitiporia mediterranea MF3/22
AATCAGCAATGTAGTAATAATAAAATACAAACCAGTAAATCAAATCCTTACATTAACTATGTTTTTGAGTGTAAAGGACTACAGAACACTACTTTACTCCTTAGAAATACACAGGATACTTCCCCAGACACTGCTATTCATCTATTAGGATATCAGGCTACTATCCTACAGGAATACCAACTTTGACAACCCTTACATTTGATAGCAAACTTGCTATTATGTTTTCAATACTAGGACAAGTATGCTAGGAGAGACTAGACACATCAAGACACAAGGACCACACAATCTGCTCAATTTGACACAAAACCTGTTTGATACTTTGCAAACCTAGTGAGCAATGCTTTAGGACTCAAGACAAGGAATCCAAATGGTTGACTGTAATTTCAGTTAATGTTGTAACAAGTTCTACAACCTGGAATACATACAATCTACAACAGAACTGACTCAGGACACTCCTTGGACTACTAGTGATACTTCTACAGGATTACCAAGTGCACCCCCAATTTTATGCACTTATTGGTTGGTTTTCTATTACTTATTCAACTAATCTATCTATTATTCTTAGAGCATTTAGGACTAAATGCTGGAGGGCATGTGTAACGATTACACTCTTGTGCTGAGTGCACACAAGTGCACTCCTTGCTATGAAGGTGTTGTGGGTGCTTGTAGGTGTTTTTTTCGTTATTAGTTAGCCTACTTGTATCCACTATACATGTAACTGCATATATAAAGAGTCTTCAGGCTAAGGGTTAGGGGATTCTTTTCCCCTTCTCAATGCTTGATTACTGATTACCCTAGTCAGTGTATTGAGTGCACTGGTAAAGAAGAGAATCTTCCTCATGTAAGGCTATTCTACATATCCTTACAAATATATATCCACATATCTATCCTAGTCAAAGAAGAACAACCAGTCACCTTCATTAGAACTGTTAGTAACATTAGAAGCATCTGTATCCACTTGAAACAGTAGTACAAGGTAGCTGTAAAACTTGGGACACTGATTAAACACAAGTGTCTACTCTAACTAGTTAATAGTAGGGTTGTAAGCCTTAAGCCATTCAAATCTGATGAAGACATCTGTCTTTCTAAGGTTAGTGACTCTAAACTCAATACTTTCCTTATGATTCTGAATGGTCATCCATAGTTGGACAAACTCAGTGATCCAACCATTCTGGTTCAGAGTTCCATCCACATTGTATACTAGGATCAGAAGTGGAACACATTAAGTAGGGAGGTAGTGTTTCTACACAAAGGCCTTATTAATGTATGAACTAGTGTATCTACTGTCTACTAAAGCTATTGTTCAGATCTGGGGGGATTCTGAGAAGGGAGCTAAAAGGACAGGGACCTGGAGCTAGTACCTAGAATGTCCTTAGATGAACTGCTACTTGTTCTGAAGAGAATGTACAGCTTGTACAACCTTATTGTCTAAGAGGGTAAGTATATGTACTAACATTTCCTTATTAACCTCTCTTGTTCAACAAGGACAGACCTATGTCCTTAGCTGTAAACTTAGCTGAGACCATCCCTACTTAATACTACAGACAAACTACTGAGTAGTGAACAGGGCTGGGTAGTATTCTGAATGTTCTAAAATCTTAGAATGTAGAAGTAGTAGGTCAGATTGTACAGATTTAGACTCAGATAAAGTGTAAAGAGAAGAATCAAAAGAATCAGAAGAAATAGGAGAACTATCTACTTTTGTTTTTGACTTTTTTCTTTCTAATAAATAATTTTGTTAATTTATTTTTTCTACTTTTTCTACTTTTCTTACTTTATTTACTTCTAATCCTACAGTGTCTATTGAATCAAAAGTAGCTATTAAAAAATCCAAGTCATAGCCCTTCAGTACTACATTCACTGTTAAGCCTCTACAAAATCCTAGAGTACATAGTCAGGGTCTGAGAGTTCTAAGGTG
The DNA here is from genome assembly GCF_000271605.1 of Fomitiporia mediterranea MF3/22. NCBI lineage: Eukaryota > Fungi > Basidiomycota > Agaricomycetes > Hymenochaetales > Hymenochaetaceae > Fomitiporia > Fomitiporia mediterranea. The sequence continues at coordinate 1,919 of NW_006761450.1, forward strand.
ACTTCCAGATTTGTAGAAAAGGCTTCTTACTACAAATCCTACTCATTACTCATTATCACTCTAATGACCTGACAGATATACTGTTGCTTCTACAGACAGTCCTTAATTTGATGCTCTAACTTTCTACAGGCAAAGTATACTCCTTACTTTCAGGCTTCTCTAATATTTATTAGAACAGATTAATCACAAATTATAGGCAGATCAATCTAAGGGCTCAGAACTGTCAGAGCCAGACACATGTATAAGCATTCTGTACAGACTTAACACATCTGAGCCACAGCTTTGTTGAAAGAAATGGTACACATCTTCTACTCAGTGTAAGTGACCAGTTCTAGTATTATTCTAAGGATCTTATTAACTAGTTCTAGGTGAAGAGCTTTTTCAAGTATTCTAATAAGAACATTATTGAACCCAAGTACAAATCCTACCTTCCAGGCCAGGATATCA
>NW_006761451.1:0-2364 GCF_000271605.1 Fomitiporia mediterranea MF3/22
GTACAAGATCAGACTGGTCCTGTAGTCTTGATCTTGTCTACTCCAGGTAGTCCTGTACTCTTAGGCTCACTCTATATACTCTACTCTTGTCTCACTCTCTCTCTCTGCCCATTCTACAAGTTCTGACTATGTTCCAGTGCTTACATTCTGTATTTCTGTTGTGTAGGATAGTTGTAGCCTGGGTCCCCTCGCTGAGCCTTCGGGTCCCCTCTACACTGTCACTGACAACCCAGCAGTTAATACTGTCTTTTATAAGGGTATACATGTGTAGATACATGAGGAGAAAGTGTAACTAACTACAATGAGAATATATGTGCTTGTGGGTCCTACTGTGCAATGATCTGACACAATCAGTAATGTAGTAATAGTAAAATACGAACCAGTAAATCAAATCCTTACAGTAACCCTTCTTAAAAATCAATCTCTGGGCCTTAGTAATTTTTTCGTGTTTTTCTGTATTGTCTTCACGTTTTTGAGCTCAGTAGTACTTGTTGACAACAGTTCTAAGCATGTTGATATGTTTCTTTTCAATCTCACATGTTGTGTATAAGTAATTTCTGAGGACTCAAAGCAGAGTAACAAGCATCCTAGGATAATAATATATCAGCTCTTGTAGATTAGTTTGTTCTGTAATGACAGTGTGTGTATCATTGTGAAACTGTGAAGGATTAAGGATTAAGACATACCTTTCTGGATGGTTACAAGAATATATAAATATTCTTAAGTAGTGACATTACTGTATACTATTAGGCTTGTTTAGTAGAATACCTGACTGTACTACCTTAATAAATCAAGACTGTATGAGTACTAGAGTAAGTACTACATGTATTAACTCTTGTTTGAGGTGAGTTAGGAGCCTAGACAATACTAGCTGGCTGTAAATCTCTGTGTACCTCTCCTAAACAGATGTAGAGAGCTAGAATGAGACACAAGGTAAGTAATATTACTTGAGGGTATATGTGAAGACTACTGTATGATTCTGTACATCTAAGTAGGGAATATCAGAAGTACTCACCAGAGGAATGTATGCTAAATAATAGCAGGTGTGTTCTGTAAGCTTTCTACACAAATATTTTGACTAGCTACTAAGATACATATATAATAGCTACAAGGAAGCATTTCTAAAGTTAGATAAATGTATTAAGTCAGAATACAGTATAATAGGGAGGATACAGTTCTTGACCTTGTCTTCTTGTAATAATGTCTGTATTACTTTGTAAGCTTCAAGCCAAGCATCTGCCAAGTAGAGCTCTCTGTAGATTTGTTCCTGTGTAGAATTTTCTGTTAGCTGTTAGTATTTACAATATAGAGTAAATTGAAAGGGAGCTGCCTTGGATTCTACAAGAGCTTTAGTAACAGTCTCTAGGATTGGCCAGTAGTGTATCCCTTTGATTTTGAATGTAGGCACCTTCTTCTTACCCTGAGTTTGAGTCTTCCTGTCTTTAGTAGGTAACTTAATTTCTACAGAACCTTTATGCTAGCTGTCTTCAGAAGTGACACAGTATTTGTCAGGCTGGCATTCAAAGCTGTCAAAACTATTGTTTGTGTGCTTAGAGTTGTAGGTATACAGATCTTCAAGCCTGAATTTTGGATTCAGTAGTACTTACTTAATAAGGAAATCCATCTCTTTGTTAGTCTTCAATTTCACCTTATAGTTTGCTCAGTTGTTCAGGAGCTAAGAAGTTACATTCTAGAAAGGTGTATAGACATTTGTAATAATGGACAGTAGTAAGGTTTCAGGTGTAAGTCTTTTAGGAGCAGAAACTGACAAGAAATTACAGAGGTCTTTAAGGTTAAGACAGTCATCAGAGTCATAGGTAGGAGTATCTAGGTATATTTGATAAAGTCTATACTCATTATGAGTAGAGGTGAATAGAGCTTGAAAGACATCTTTAGTACCCTCTAGAGTTGGCAAGCAAGCTTGAGAGGACAGAGAGTAAAGCTGAGATAGTATAAACTTAGTAAGATGTAGAAGAGAGGTGGTAGGAAGGATGACTGTGTTGGAAGTGAATAGTACACATCAGGCATTTCACAATTTCTTGCCTTAAAAAATAACTTACATAATGTTAAATATAATTCATAATTTAATTTACCATTTTTGGTTGATAGAAATTGTAAACAACATTTAAAATTTTCTTTAGACAAAAACTATAAATTAATTTTGGCATATCTTTATTTGTGAAATCTTGAAATAAATGAGAATAATTATTTAAAACATAATTTGAAGTTTCTTTTAAAACAAAATTATAAATTTTCTTTCAAATTTTAAGACAAAAAACATTTAGAATTTCATTTATAATATTAAATCTTATAAAATATTAAAAGAAATTTAAAATTTTACCCAGAGAAGAAATACCAAAAAAA
>NW_006761452.1:0-2364 GCF_000271605.1 Fomitiporia mediterranea MF3/22
GTATATATGACACGCTGGCGGGGGAAGTTGTTCCGAGAGCTGTGTGTGTGTGGAGAGTGGGGATGTGCGGGGAGTGGGGGTGGTGGGGAGTGCTGACTTGGTTGACTTTGACAGCCACGCTCTTTATATGCCTTCACGATATGGTCTGAGCGTCATCAAGACACATCAATACTAATCTAACCATCTTCGTTAATCATTGTCTTCTAGGCCTAATCATTGCCTATTTTTCAAGGGCGGTTATTCCCGAGGCCACGATCGGTGAGTATTCAAGGAAATGCAGTGCAATTTTTTGACGTGCATGGTCTGGTTATATTTTTATTTTCTTCTTCTCTTGGACTGCCTCGTGCTTTACCCTGATCCTGTGGAGAAGAATGGAAAGGAAGGAGGGAGGGGTTACAGATTGATGGATTGGATTATCTGCAGTTTGCATGACTCTTGTTCTTTCGTAGCCGAATTGTCGAGTGCAAGCCATGCTTCTGGTCAGGAGATATTGTCGTAAGATCTGGACCTTGAACAATACAATTTTACTTCTCCCTTTTGACTCCTCGAATGATCTAGGGTTATGACGCCGAGGACTCGTACGGCAACTGTTTGTTTTGGTTTTATCCATAGATTTTTCTTTAGGAAGTACTTCCATTTGACGTTGAGGAGTCTGTCAATATTATAATAGTTGCTTGTGAATAGCGTGGAGGTCCCTTGATGCCTTTTCTCAATCTGGGTACTCCTAACTTATAGTAAAAGGGAATAAGGAGCGTGCACACGGACTAAGCGCAACGCTTGAGCCTCGCGTTTTGACAATCAATATATTCCTTTTTTAACCGTGAATGAAAAATGAGAAACATCCGGTTCATCCTCTGTCTATGACTCATTCCCCTCTTTCTATAGCTAAGAACTTTTTGCCAACAGTCGAATAGCGATCTACTGGAAGAAGGAACTGGACAGGAAATCGGGATCAGTGCAACGAACGGTCATCGCGTTCATTCTATATTTAGAAGTTCACTTTTGGTGGCTCAAAAGCGTGGGAAAAGAAGTTGCTTCCTCATGCTTCGTTCCTGGTACTTACCGTTGATTTTTACGCTGTGGTACGTTGAACAGTGATAAGTATATCAGATACTTTATGTGTCATATACACTGCTAGAAGTATTTATGTGGGGATTAATTGCCGGATTCTGCTTTAGTTGGTAAGTTAAAGTTTGCCCTTATTTTATCTCCCTTCCAAGTAATCAATATTGAAAGAAATTATTGGTCTCTTACCATAATTACCCACGGGGCGTATGCTTACTCGCTACATCTTGATATAGTGAGTTGTAAGATGTAGAGCAATGGAGGAAGGGTTGGCTGTCTGGGAGCCCTCAATTTTTCTCTATCGACAGAGATGAGAGAACCCGAAACATTGTCATCGATTTCACCCTCGTCCTCGCCTTCGACCGTAATAGCCACCGACTCATCCAGTGGTGTCACTTCCTCTATTGTCCCTGAAGGAACAATTATGAGGCAACTGGCAAAAGATTGGACGTCCACCGACTGTATGTGCAGCGTTTTGACAATACTGACCAGAACACCATGTGTGCAGTATCAGCTCAGGTGTGCTACGGTGACTTTCATACAGGAACGTAACCTTGCTCGTTGGTTCAGTTTCCTACATCAGCATGCTCTAATCACAAGGTAGCAGTGCATTGAAGAGGGAATCCTCCTCTTCATCCTCCATTTATATCAGTGTGAGGTCTACTGTAATGACCAGCATATCTTCTATTGTTGGTGCACCGTCAGGAAAAAGTCAAAATCTATATATAATCTTATAGTTATTATAAAGTGCAATATGTTTAATACATAGAATATATAGTAATTATCTGTATTTAACTCTATTATAAGGTAAAAATCAGTCTTATATGTTCTTATAAAGGCTCTATCAGTATTATTCATTAATATAATATGGTAAATATATTTTAATAGTCTTATATAAAGAGTAAAAGTATTATAATAGTATTATATTTGAAGAGAAAGACTTATATCTATTATATAATATAATAATAAGACATTTTCTATACTTATAATCTGTATGAAAGTTTTATAAATGTTTATAATAAGTAGGAGTTCTTTTTGTAAGATTACAAGCTTAATAAATATCTTAATTATCATTATAATGATTATTTTTCATAAAGGAACTATCAGTAAATACGACTCAACTTATGTAATGCTCGAGTATCACATGAAATTTTGTACTTAAAACATTTATGACGCACGTTGCATTTCACTCCTTGCCTCTGACCCCCATCTCCCGTATCTCTCTGCCCTGCCACTATGTCGTCGCTTTTGTTCTCTCCACTCTCTAGTTCAGTCGACTCACTCACAAGTGTCGTCCAG
>NW_006761453.1:0-2362 GCF_000271605.1 Fomitiporia mediterranea MF3/22
CAAAGTCTCTAGTATAGCACAGAAAGCTTTACAAGAAAAGGCAGAGGTACTAAACAGATTAGGAATAGGTTTAGAAAGAGATAAAAAGGAATTAGTACTAAAGGAATTATAGAATTACTTAGACAGGTTTGATAAAGATAAAGTAGATAGATTACTAAAGCATTCCAAATAGGACATAGATATCAAATTAAAGGAAGGAGCAGAATTACCTAAAATGTGTCTAGTATATTCTCTAACTCTTATAGAACAAGAAGTAGTAGAGGAATTTATACAAGAAAACCTGAAGAAAGGATACATTAGAGAAAGTCATTCTAAAATTGTATCACCAGTATTCTTTGTAAGCAAAAAGGATTCAGGAGCAAGGATGGTTATAGACTATAGGAAATTAAATTAGATTGTAGAACCTGATCCATTTCCTATACTTATAATACACATACTACTAGACTATTTAAAGGAAGCAAAATGGTTTACAACTCTTGACCTTAAAAGTGGATACAATAACATTAGGATAAAACAAGGACAAGAATACTTACAAGCCTTTAGAACACATAAAGGATTATATGAACTACTAGTAATGTAATTTAGAATGATGAATGTACTAGCAGTATTTCAGAGAGCTATGAATCAACTCTTTGAAGAATTAATAGGTAAAGGGATAGTAATATATTTAGATAATATTATTATCTATACTCAAACACAAAAGGAGCTATTAGAGCTAACTAAAAAGGTGCTACAATTATTAAGGAAAGTAGACTTTTACTATAAACTAGAAAAGTGTTTCTTTAATAAACAGGAATTAGACTACTTAGGTTTTGTAGTCAATCAAGATAAACTAAAAGCAGATCCTTACAAGATAAAAGCTATATTAGAATGGCCTAGACCTCTAACAAAGAGAGACATTAGGAAAATACTAGGATTCTTTAATTTCTATAAGAAATTTGTAGAGGATTATTCTGGAAAAGTAAAACCATTATTAAGTTTACTATTATAGAAAAGAACTTTTACATAGGGAGACACTTAAGAAGCCTCTTTTAAAGCTATAAAAGAAGCATTTGCTAAGGTACTAGTATTAGTAAGGCCAAACCATGAAAAGCAGTTTGTAGTAGAAACTGATACATCAGATTTTACATGCTCAGTAATACTATTACAAGAACAAGAAGATAAAGAATTACATTCTATAGCTTATTATTCTTTAACTTTTAGTAAACAGGAAAGAAATTATGTAGTACCAGATAAGGAATTATATGCTATTATAAAGGCATTAGCAAACTGGAGACATTATTTAGAAGGAGCTAAACATTAAATTAGAATAATAACTAACTAATCTAATTTGAAAACCTTTCAAAATAAAAAGCAGTTAAACAGAAGACAAGCAAGATGGGCACTAGAACTAAGCAGATACAACTTCAAAATAGAATACAGAGCAGGCAAGAAAAATAGAGCAGATACACTCTCTAGAAGACCTGACTATGAGCTAGAAGAAAAAGATAATCAGAAAGTTGTATTACTCTCTTAGGAAATGTTTAAAGAGTTAGAGATACACATTAAAACAATGACAGTAGAAGAAACTATAGAAACAGACTCAGGAACTAATTATAGTAATAAAATACTGTTACTAAGGAAAGGTAAACAGGAAGAAAAAGTCAGAATTGTTTAACAATATTATGATAGTGTTATAGCTGGACATCCAGGACTCAGAAAGACTTTAGAATTAGTAAAGAGAACATACTACTAGCTAGGAATAACTAACTAGATAAAAGAATATGTAGATACTTGTGTAACATGTTAAAAGACAAAACACAAGAGAGGAAAAACACAACCACTATTACAACTATTAAAAATTCTAACAGGACCCTGAGAACATGTTATAGCAGATTTTATTACAGGATTACTAATTACACAAACTGGTAAAGATACAGTACTAATAATTGTAAACAGATTTTCAAAGATAGGAATCTTTATCTCTTGTAAAAAGGAAATAGATTCTAAAGAAACAGTAAAGTTATTCATACAACATGTTTTCTCAAAACATGGATTACCTTTGAAAATAACTACAGATAGAGGACTACAATTTGCTAGTAATTTTACTAAACAAATATGTGTACAACTAAGTATTAAACAAGTATTATTAACTACTTACTATTTAGAGACAGATGGACAAACAGAGAGAGTAAATCAGGAATTAGAACAGTATCTAAGGTGTTATGTTAATTACAGACAAGAAGATTGGGAGGAGTTTATCCCAACAGCAGAATTTGCATACAATAATAAGCAACACTCTGCTACCAAACATACACCCTTTTACCTGATATATGGAAGACATTCTAACATGACCTTCAATTATAGAAAGTCAAATGTGGAA